>NC_056726.1:1714867593-1714925093 GCF_019279795.1 Protopterus annectens | reverse complement strand
TTTGCATTTGCCAGAGCGGACATCCCATATGGCCATCTAGTGGGGGATGCTGATTACGCACTGGAACCATGGATGATGACACCCATCAGAAATACACACAAACCAACTGAAGAACACCATAATGAGGCAAACACACAAACTAGGAACATCATAGAGCATGTGTTTGGGCTGCTCAAGTAACAATTCTGCTGCCTTGACATATCTGGTGGAGCCCTGCAGTACTGTCCATCCACATGTGCACACATGTTCATAGTATCTGCTATGCTACACAATATGATCCTGTGGAAACAGCTGTGGCAGGAACATCACAGGGAAGGGACACATAGCCCCCCCCCCCATTGCCAAGGTCCCCAAAGGCACAGCAGGACTTGTTGGAGGAACCCCCCCCTGAGCCTGTCCCTGTAGGCAGATGTAGGTGTGCCCAGTATGCCCTCACCTTGGCAAAGAGGCAACACATAGCACATACACTGACTCCCTAGGGACCCAAGGACTGACACCTCACTTTGACTCACATACACATGGTAAAATGGATGCCAGCCACATCACACTACCTTACCATGTATAGGCTGTGTACTGCGTGCATCTGACAGAATAAGCCCTGAAGCACTGCCCTCTCAACTGCTGCTGACACAAGGTAAGTCACTCTTCTTAACAATAAATGAATGGGGTAGTAGACTGTGGTAGCATATGCATGGCATTGCTGCATGTATGCATGGGAATGGAGTGGGTTACCAGGATATCAGCAGACAATGGACAGCTATGTGGGACAACAGGAACTCTCCGAAATACTGGCTGCCCCACAATATGCAGTAGGCCTCAAGCCAGCAAAGTCCACTGCACTATGTGAGGGACATACAAACAGCTGGGTCATAGGACAAATGCATGGATGTTAATGTTGGAGTCCCATATATACCTCTAAATCTCTTACAGCAGAAAATCTGTACAAAGCCATAAAGAAATGTGGAACAAAGGCCTCCTAAACAGGGAAAAGTCTTAAATATTGCTCTTACAAACATATAAAGTTGATAGAATAACACGTGTTGCAGTAGCATGAATTCTCTGAAGGGCACGAAGTCTGAAACTCAAATGTCTGTCATTACTTTCTAACTTCAGTCTTTAATGATTTCACATTAATTTTACACACAACCACAATTTTATATAAAATGGGCACAAAATATGAAGCAATCATCTGGATAGTCTGAGAAAATGTGTACAGTTTAAAGGTATGCCCCCTCCCCATCACACCTGTGTTCACATAAAACTTCAGTAACATTTATGTTTGTAAGGTAATAGCAGTAGACCATACATTCCCAGGGCTGTCACAATCAATTTGATAACTTGTTCCATTTCTACAATATGCAGGGGTCAATCTGTTATGTGTGTCTGTGGTTAATAGTGTCAGGAAGTAGACAGCATTAAATGGTGGCTGTTGTGGCTTAGTGATTGAAGTAGAGTACTGTGGTTGACAGGGTCCATGGTTCAATACTAGCCATTCCAACTATTTTGCATGTCAGCTACACCTGCGGTAGGAGTTGTACACACTGTCCAGAAGTGAATATTTGTTACTGCAGGAAAGCTGGATAATGGAGGGACAGGGGGCCACACATATGGACAGTACACAGTTCTGAGTAACCTATACAGTGCCTAGTAGAACACCAGGTTATGACAAGTCAGTCTAGCACCAGGATATAAAGGCTGCCATATTACTGTGTCAGTACTGACAATAAGTCAGTGGGTACCATCCATACCCCCGGAATGACAGGTTCCCAGAATGTCCACACGTATGCCTTGTATAGCTGTTCTGCTTGTCATAACATTGCAATTGCCTGGCAAACTATTTGCAAACTAATAAAGGTTGATGTGAAAACATCAATGACAGACAGTTGAGATGCAGATGTTATACCCATAGGAAAATGCAATCTAATACAAAACCGTTCTACCAACTGTCTACGTTTGGAAGAGCAATATTAAGACCATGTCCCATTGTCTGGGTCTGTGTCTGACTGTTATATATGGGCCTGTCCAGATGTCTGTCTGTAAATGTTTGAGAGCTATGGCCAACATGTAGTCTTATAATAATGCAATGCAACACAAACTGTCTGAGGACCACAGCAGATGTATGGGGCACAATGACGGACAACCTAGTAAACAGGTACACTCAGAGATGTGAAGTCTGGAACCCTGTGTGTGATGTTACAACTTCTACCCCTACTCACACCATAATTACAAATATATAACAGCAGCAACTGTGGGCAAAGGCTGTGACTGGACTACAGAAGGACAAAGAGACACATATAAGGAGAAGGGGAATCACTGGCCAGACAAACGTAACATGTGCATACTAGAAACATTTGTGCTATAACATAGTTCCCTGCAGTGTATGGAGTCAGTAAACAAATGTCTGTCAGTGGTTCCTCACATTATACTATACTGATCTTCTACGGACATACCAGGAAATCACAGTGCTATATAGAAAATACCACACATATTGAAAAATCTGGTCAGTCCAATGCACTCTGTACCCACCCCAGGATATGACTCAGTTAATAAGGATAGCACACAGCCAGGAGATCCAACAGCCAATATATCAGTGAGGTGCTGGACAGTTCACACAGGTTCATCAGCCAATCAGCTGTAGCACACAAAATCCTGGACCAGAGTTCAGGTAGCTCTGGATTGGGGTCCCACTGTTACTATTGAAGGTCATACTGGGCATGCTCTTACACTTGGAGAATTACAGCACAATGTCTAAACCCACATCTGACTATAGGACTGTATTGTCCATATATGCCTTTGCATACACACAGCTATGTACACCTTAACTGTCTCTCACCACCACATCAAACAGGATTACCCTCATCTATCTGTACTTGGCACATATAAGACATATCTGCATCTAATGCGTGTGATATACATACATACATATATATAGATAATGAATACAAATATAACAAGTGTAGACAGGCAGACACAGGGAGAGAGAGAGAGAGAGAGACAGATAGAGACAGAGAGAGAGAGAGAGAGAGATAGAGATGGAGAGAGAGAGAGACACCCTGAAAGGCATACAGTGAAGTACTGCTGCAGCCATTTCCACACCAAATGTAACCAGTGGCACATGCAAGTATGAAGGTAAACTCCATTGTGTAATAGTAGTGAGGTAGGGGTTGTAATCTCACATCACCTGCCGTGTGTGTGTGTGTGTGTGTGTGTGTGTGTGTGTGTGTTTCTGTATCTATTACATTTACTGCAGAATACACACACCCAGCAGGCTTATGTCTGTGTAACAGTCACCCATTTTAAGGCCCTGATACTAGTGTCATCCACAACAGTGGCCTACTTGTCAGCAGTTATTGATGTCATCCACCCCAACAGCAATGTAAGACACTCTTCATCTAAGCCCTGTGGCACACAGGATAAGTGCATAGCACTACAGTTTAAATAGTTAGATAGGTAGTGGCTCTAATCCCAACAACGGCAAGTCTGTGTGTGTGTTTATGGATGTCCACTTGTGGCTGCCTGTATTTACTGCCTACGTGTGTGCAATGGCAATACGTTTTAAGGCCTGATCCACCCTGTTAACTCATCATTGCACTACTGTACCGGGCCTGTACATGTCATCTACCTTAGAAGCAACGTTAGGCATTGACCAGCTGTGTAAGCTCTATGGTGCATGCAATAAGTATGTAGCACTATAGTACATACAATTAGATAGGTAGGGTTCTAATCTCAGCACTGATAACTGTGTGTGTGTGTGTGTAGATTAAACAATTTTAAGGCCTTTCCTAACCAGAAAACCCCCCAACGTCCTACTTTGCAAGGTCTGCTGATGTCAGTCACCTTAGAAGCACCGTTGGACAGCCAGCAGCCATGTAACCTCCGTGGTGCATAAGATAAGTATGTAGCACTATAATGCATGCAACCAGGTAGGTATGGGCTCTAATCTGAGCACGGCCATGTGTGTGTGTGTGTGTGTGTGTGTGTGTGTGTGTGTGTGTGTGTGTTTGTAGGTTTATACCATTTTGAGGCCTGTTCCACCCTGTAAACTACCCATTGCCCAACTTTACAGGGCCTGCTGATGTTATCCACCTTAGATACAGCATTGCACAATTTGCAGGCATGTAATCTCCATGGTGCATGCAATAAATGTGAAGCATTATAGTACAATAAACTGGATAGATCGGGGTTCTAATCCCAAGACTTCAAACTGTGTGTGTGTGTGTATGTGTGTGTGTGTGTGAGTGTGTGTTATACCATTTTGAGGCCTGTTCTGCCCTGCTGACTCTCCCCATTGCATTAATTGACAGGGCCTGTTGACGTCATCAATCTTAGATGCACTGTTTCACACTCTGCAGGCCATACCTTTCAACTGTATATGGTTTTGCAGATTGTCCAGATGATTGCCTCATATATTTTGTCTGTCTGTCATAAAAGTATAGTTTCCTGGCCAATCATTGGCTAAGCATTAAGAGCTGAAGTCAGGCAATAATGACAAACATCTGAGTGTCAGACTTCATACCCTTCACAAAAATAATGGTAATACGAAACTGGTCCCTCTATCAGTTATATACATTTGTAAGAGCAGTATGTAAAATCTGTCCCTATGTTTGGGCCTGTATCACCCCATTATTGAAGGCTTTGTCCACATGTATTAATCTAACAGGTTAAGAGGTATACCCCAGGCATATCAGCTCCATTGCATATGCATTAAGGACATAGCACTATACTACATATAACTAGATAGATAGGGGTTGTAATCTCAATAGTGGCGACTGTGTGAGTGTGCGTCTGTGTATGCATATCCTCTGTAGCAGCGTGGTTGTCTTGCCTGCCTATACCACTTTGTGTGCCTGTGCCACCCTGTTAACTCCAGAATAGTAGGGGCAGACACTGCAAAACTGTATAACCTCTGTGGTTTGCTCGCTATGTATGTTGCACTACCTTACATATGACTAGCCAGGTAGGGGATCTACTATCAACAAGGGTGGTTCATGAGTGGGTAAGTGTGTGTACATATGTATATCCTCTTGAAGCAGAGTGCCTGTGTTATAGCCACAAACATATCTTTTGACCCCCTTACAGAAAGACTTCTGGAGAAAGCCATACAGAAAAGTGGGACAAAGCCCACATATTAGGGTCAATCTTTAAATATTGCTCTGACAAACATACACAGAAGATAGCATAACAGGTTGTGCATTCGTATGCATTTTCTGAAGGGTATGAAGTCTGACAGACAAATATCTGTCAGTATTGTGTAATGTTAGTCTTTAATGAATTCACACTACTTTACCAGAAAACCACAATGTTATGCCAAACCGAACAAAAATATGCGGCAAACATCAGGACATTCTGAAGGCATCTGTAGAGGCGGGGGTTATGGCCACCACCTGTTCAACCCTGCAGGTTGCAGTCCATATTTAGCCAGGTGTGACCTGTGACAACGGCACAAACAATTCAGAGGTCCCCAGAGTGTAGGACAACAAACATCTTCTAAGGTTGTCTACTACTTGCATGAAGCAGTTACTGCACATCAGAAGCGCCTTACTTGTATGAGAAATAACATAACCTATGGTGATGTGACAGAAAGAAGTAGTAATATTGGCAAACAAAGGGAAGCCCTGTCTGGTGCACTTTCCGTGGATTATGGTATGTCCTGCCAAGTGTCACAATACTACAAGACATGTCCCACATTCCACATTTGATAAGGTGGGGACTCTATCCTTTGTTGCCTATGTGTGTGCAATATGCAGACATGTGTATGCTCTGTGAGTAGCTTTCACCCACAATGACCCACCTATATGAAGGCATGAATGCAAACTGTCACCTCCCACATATGTAGGTACTGTCTAAAGCTGTGGCAACTGTGAGTAGTGTGCTGTCTGTCACTGACCCACAAACTGATGTTACACTGCAATGGGGTCATACTACAGGTATGGAATGGTGGCCAGGTCTTGGCCTCCAGGTGAATGCAGAAAACAGTACCATTGTACCATATGGTGAGGACATGGACCCACTATTTCCCACATCAACAACAACCCCATACATGCACAGACTGCATTGACAAACCTGGCTACTCATGTTGATAACACTGTTGCATTCACCCATGAAATAGTGGCAGTGGTCAGAAAAGGCTTGGATATGATTCATCACATAGGTAAAGGGACTGCATCCAGACAAAAATTGGACATTACCTCTGTATAGTCCTCAGTCAGTACAACAATACATTAGCAGCATGGCAGGTCTGGTATGTACCTATGCAGACTTCTCCACCAAATGGAAAGGCTGTGTTAACACACACAAAGCTTATCCATGGCCTTCAACACATTGGCCATGCAGACAGCCTTTAATCAGTACTGCCCTACTCTTATTGGACAGGTTGTCCACAGGTGGGCTGTGGCATGCCTAGATGGCAATGTTGTGCTCAGCCCTTCAATAGCTGCCCAATATATGTCAGTATAACTCTGTGCACATTACTGACATGACAGGCTTGAATCAAATATGACACAGCAAAAAAAATAAATAAATAAAAAATAGCTGGAGAGACAGGTTTGTCTCCCAGAGGCTTCCCTGTGTCAGGAATGCACTCCCCAAAAATGTCAAAGTATCATACAGACTCTCATCAACTGCATCAAGGTTGAATGCATGTCAAATAAAACATCTGTCCCAGGGTTCCAAGGTATGTCAAGCAATGGCAGGGGCAACAGATGCTGCTAGATAAGTCTGTTGTGGATAGAGTGCTGGATAGGCTTGTAAGGGATCCAGGGCCAGTACTGCAGTAACCTCCTCTGTACCTATGAACCTGCAATGGTACAGAACTCCCAGGTGACATGTATCAAGAGTAGCATTGCTGTGTCAAGGGGTATGCATGCAATGTATGCTGTCTGCCCTCATTGTCCCTCACAAACTGTTCCACACATAAACACCTAGGTAAACATGAACACATACAGCCATACCTTGCTGATGACAAGGTCTCTGTGTTGCCACTCCACCATCCTTAGCTACCGTATTGACAACAGCCCACCACGAGTTAGACACACTGACAACTGGAATGAAACAAAATAAGGACTGTGAGACAACAGTCAGTCAGCAGTACTAACAGCAATAAAGCATCATGGCAGAAATGTACGTACACTTTGATGTGTATGCATGACAATTGCCAGCAGACAGCATCTTACAGGCCATAACACTACTACAATACACACTGCTATTACCTGTGCTATATTCACCCTGTGAATCAGACACATATTAGCATGTCCCTGCATCGATGGTATGGATAAGAGGGATGTGACACAGGTGTCATCCATGCACAGGGTGAGGTGTGGGATTGGCAAAGGCCTAGGCTGTGCCATACAGTTGACATCATGTGTGTGTGTCTGGAGGGGTGCTGGTCAGCTGGGCTATGGAGAGGAGCTGTGTGCATCCATCAATTACCTGCATGTGACAGTCATGTATGAGTGTATGCATTCACACAGTCAAGCCATGTGCTATCCCTACATGAGGATATATTGGACAGCTGCAGACGATACGTGGCAGAATGTACAGTTCACCGTCTCTGGCCATGAACATGGGAAGTGGATCTGCCAGGTGTGGCACTGGCAACTCCATGCCCAAAGCCAGATGCGGTACTAATTTCTGATGGTGAACGGTGTCTGCCGGGTCTGTGTCCCTCACGGGACCACTCAGAACTATGTGCCCTTGGCCTGCCATATTGTGGTGCGTACAGCACCCTCCCATCAGTAGTGCTGGTGGTATTACCACCACAGGAGTGTGACTGTGCATGGCCACATGGGCTATCAGCTGATATTGTTGGTGACCTACATCCACATGTCCAACACCCTACTCCCACCACATGTTCAAACACAAACATTGCTCGGTTAAGGACTGACAGTGTTTCATCCCACCATCTATCCAGTACATCAGCGAAATGATGTAAGGCATCACCAATGCCATGGAGAGTGTCATGCATGCCAGGTGGTGTGTCATCCATGACCCTGAGCATCCGTCTGGTATACTGTTCACAATGTACCTGTGCCTCCATGATGGACAGAAACCTGCATCAGGTGACATATGCTGTGACACTTCTGACAGGTGCAGGATGGGGCAGCAGTCCTCATTTGAGCACCCCTGTCAATCTGCTGGGTGGGACCTCACCAGCTCTCTGGCTATGGCTAGTGTCTACAGTCACAGATGCCATAGTTCCCACCCTCCCCTGTTCAATGACACTACCTTGTGACTGCCCAACATCTGCGGCTGCTGGGGACTGGGTATGTGTGGGCATACTGACCATGTGCAGGGAAATTGAGCCTGGAAGTGTACTGTCAACCAATGGGACATATCCAGCCTGCAACAACCCCACCTGTGCCTCACAATGGCCACTATCATCATCAGAATCTGATGACACACTCACATCAGGTTGTGAGGGGGACACACTCCATCACCCATGGTCACCTGTGAGGGGAAAACAACATGACTACATGAATACCTGCACTATAATGTTTGGTGATCCACACACACACACACACACACACACACACACACACACACACACACACACACACACACACACACACACACACACACACACACAATGTAAAAAAGGCATTATACACACCACACATTCTGACTGATGGCATGCACAACACACAATCAGACCACAACAGACACAATCTGGACAAGTCCTGAACAACATGTAGTGCAGCTAAGTGCAGTTAATGTTGGTAGTACTATACACCAGTGAGATATGTGACAAGTCAAAGTATGGGGTCGACCTTCACCTAATACACAGTGCACCCGTTTACACAATAGTAATCCACCCCTGTATAGTTGACTGGCTACACCTATATAAAACTAAGTGCTAATATGTTACAGCTCCTGCAGATATGCTACTGTGATTACCGATGTGATGCACTGCAGTGAACCCCACCACAAGTGAACATGCACATTTTTCAACATGGATAAGCTTAACAGTCGTGTGCATGGCAAACTGTTAGCCCTTAACATGCCTAGGATATAGGTGAGACATTACATGACAGTTCCACACTCATCGGCTACAGGTTGATGTACCCCAGCCACACCCGAGGTACCTATGGATTTGTGGGGGAGAAGTATTGTTAGGATACACACATGTGGCATTGGTACAGGATAATACTTGCATTTATGAACATGTAGAGTACAAGCTGTGATACTACCCAAATTGCTGACATTCACAATATGTGTGCACATGTGTGCATTGCAAATCCACAACTACAAATGCTGATTGACTACTCATATGCATACAGGTATGCAGAGGCTGCCACTATGAATGCTACATTATTAATGTGATGAGCACTGAAGGCTTACCTAGACACTCCTCAGATGTGGAATTTGAGCCGCCCACCTCCACAACATATGTAGTGATATTTTCCTATGAGCTGGTGGTTGAACCCAGGTGTGCCAGAAACTGCTCTGTGGCTGACAGTGGTGGTTGTGTAGCAGGCCCTCCTCCTGTGCCAGCACAGTTCCTGTTCATAGCTGCACCCCTTTGTCATGCATGTTGTATGACATCAGTAGCATGTTGTTGGACCTGTATGTGGTGACTGTCCTGGTGGCCCACATCATTCACTGTTGCTACCAGGTCTGCCCACAGTGCAGTGCATTGTTGCTGATTATGGCAAAACCTTGACAAAAGAACCCATTGATGGAGTCTTAGGGGTCATGAATTGCAGTGGTTTCAGCTTCTGAGAAGGGTGGGTTGCAATGTCTGTACATCCCACCTGACAGACATGAAAAGGGGAAAACATCACAGGACTGCATACATTGCTCACCATTATGTACAGACCCAGCACATCCACTTTTGCCAGTATTATCCACCATTAACTCCCACAACATAACCCTGCCATCTATCAGCACAGTATGTCTGTAGGTATTGTCAACACAATGGCAATACAGCATGTGTTGCCCCCCCCTCAATATTGATGTTTCATGCTACTTGCTGCATGTGCTATGAGGTGTTGCAATGCATGTACCTGTTGCACCTATTACTGCCTGTTCATAGCCTGTCTATATGGTCTGCTGTGTTGTCAGCCTCCAACTGCATTAGTAATCATGTGGTATGTAGGCCCACCCCTCATGTCTCCCTGGCCTTCCTCCCTCAGATTCTGGACTATATGGTTGACAATGTCCTACAGTTTCCCCAGGCAGTGTGGTTGATATGGGTGTCCTGGCTCTGTGTAGCACCTGCCTCCTGTGCACAGATGGACAGCCATCTACAAACACCAGCAAGGAACACACTGTGTGAGAAATGCAATGACAGCAATAACCTTCAGTCCATGCTCTGTCCCCAAACAGGTTGTCAACATGATCAGTACACCTCACACACCAGCCACACCTGCACAACACACACAGACATCTGCAGTGGTCCTCAACATACACGTCCACAAAGAAAATGCATCTCAGAGACAGAGCCACACATGAATGCCACAGTCATACACAGCACATACCATACATGGACACACACCTGTGTCCCACAGCCATGCAGGCATCAACCCATGTCAAACATGTTACACATAGGGGACTTCAGTGGAGACAAACTGGTGTGCCTCTGACCTGGCTGTGTATGTGGATGGTAACAGTTACTTGTGTGTCATGTGGCAAGCTCCACCATAGTGCAGACGCAGTGGTGACTTTCACCAACAGGTACTGTCATATGTCTGTCACAGTACATGTTGGTGTGCCTGACCTGACATGTATGTCCCTGGACTATATGCACCAAGACATGACTGAGCACACTGGTTATGTGTCACAGGCATGTATGTCCCTAGCCTTATGCTGCATTACACTGTCACCCAGACCGATGCCACGATACAATCAAGGAATGATTGCCCTTAACATGTGCACATTTATCCTATGATATTCCAGGGGTTCCAGTACCTGGCAGTCTGGGATGATATGGTAAACAGGCTGCAATGCTCTGTGAGAGATGGCCTCCATGTGTCTTCACTGGTATTCATGCATCTGCCACAGGTTATTGGCAGCACCATAGTGACTCCATTATTAAAAGTGATGAATTTATCACTACCAACATACATGTGTCAGTGCAGCACACATTGACAGCCATGCTGCTAAATGCTAGAGGTGTACACATGACTTTGCCCTCATTGCAAGTAGTCTTAAGCCTGGGCACTGCAGACATCTGTGCAGTCACACAGACCATGGTTCAAAGCTGCAGAGAGTACTCCAGCCTGCCTGGTCAACCATCCTATCATACATTCAGATGCCAATATGTAGCCAGTAAGACCATGGGACATGGGGTGTCTGTATATATGAGACACATACACACCTCCACACTGTAAATGCAGTAAGATTCACAGGGGACACTGCAGGGGCAGTTCACCATTGCCAGCACACACCTATTCAAATTACAGCTAGCTACCAGCCAACACGTGACCAGGAAGCCCATTTGGCCTATATAGACATCATCAATTGTATTACGAGTCGGGTCTGTACCCTGATCCTAAGTTAGTTGAACGACCCTTTGAAATGAATTTGAATTGAACGATCATTGTCAGACATACCCATGCCAGCACATAAATGGCCAGAAAGCCATCAACAGTGGAAGTACAAACACCTTGGTGTGGCCGAGGGCTAACCCCACATGGGGGGAAGGTGCATTGCAGTTGACATTACACAATATGGGGTACCACTGCAGCATATCTACAGTGTCATCCTCGATGGCAAAGAAACCATCATGCGGTCACATTTGCAGTCACCATCTCCCACAATAACCATCTAGCTAGGGTCAGTCATACATACACCTCCAACATGGAATACATCCTTTGGGGGAGTTATACACAGCCTCACAGCTCCCGACCCCTCATTAAAGACTGGCAGCAGTATCCACACATACACACAAGTGCTATATCTGCACTTGTATAGATGCATGTAGTCAGTTATATCCAACAGGCCTACATCATCCTTTGCTAGGATATGTACACCTGTCTGGTGGACATCTACAATACATATTGTCAATAATGGAGATGACATACTGCTGTCTGAGACAAAGTAGGGACAGGTGCCCAATTTTGAGTAATGTGTATGTAGAGTTTAAATGAGAATGGGATCAGTCCTGCAAACCTGCACAATAAACATAGAGCTCATATTGTCTCCATCCACTACAGATAGTCATCTCCCTTACTACACATATGTCTACAACAGCACAAGAAGCACCTACAGCTGCTCACTTGAGGTGCTCAAGGACACCAGCTATGCCAGTGCTGTTGCTATACCATACTGCATGCCTGACAGAATTGGTGTAGGCCTCACCTCCTGTCCTCCCCATTAGTACATCAGGATAGCCACAGTACCTCCCCCATCTCCAATATGTAGGGAACAGGTCTCCACTGCTATGTGAACGTCATGGTATACATCTGCCATAGGAGCCTACCACATTACAGGATGCATCCTACGTGACCCTAAGCATAACCTTAAAATACCATAAGAAACCATATTCAAAGGAGGACTGAGTACCGCCTTTGTCCCAACTGTTTGTTGGATGACCACTGTCACCCCTTTACATTAAGGTGTTGCATCCCCCACTTAGTCACATAGCAAACCCAGCAGCCTAACTAGGCTGTTCTGCAAGGCCATATCACAGTTTCTAGATAACTCCAGTAATAAGCACAGTGGTGACTTGCACACAATCCATCATGCACACTTAGGCTTTATCAAGGAAGGGTTCATGTCTATTGCACCTAGTTGACCTGTATGGCATAGTTACTAAAGCCATGGACAGGGGTTGACAGTGCAAACTGACTACTTTGACCTGGACAAACTCTGAGGCAGTATAACCCCCATGGCCATTATAGACATAACAACCCCATGTTTGCATCACACCACATGTTATCATATGGGTAGCACACCAGTGTGCTGACATGACCCACCTATTCCACATAGGGGAATCCACCTCAAGCAGTTGACCCATAACTACATGTGCAACCTGTTTTTCCATGTTTGGGCCTCTGTTATGTGTGATGTACTCTCCTGAGATGCATGTAACAGCCATTAGCCTATGTCTGACCATGACTGCACATGACTGCATGGTGTGTGCCATCACGGGATGCCTTACTGATGTCGACATCTGCCTAGGAGGGTCTCACACAGATACATGACTGTTGCCAGACACATGACCTCAGACCGCATAGAAGGACATGCAGTGTCAACCCTTTTGGGGAGAGTGACGTCCCCACATAGTATCACAGTGCTAACAACATCCTAGGCACACAATCAGTTGTGAGAGAGCTGTAGACACAGTTGTTTTGGCGACATGACATTTCAACACAATGTTGCTCCCATCATAATATACACTGCTGCACAAGTGTAGGTCATGCTCTGCTCTGTTAACACACACATGCATGCCCTCAACCTGGCATGTCACATGAACTGGGCATGTTGCCAACTCAGATTTGTGTCCCACATAATCAACCTGTGGTGGAATGGGAATCCTGTCCACATCAGGCAGGGTAGCTATTTACACCTTTGCATGAGTAACCTGGATAGCCGGATGGCTAACTGCACATACACCCTTCAGATACCACCTGTGTCCCTGCTGGACTGGGGCATCAGATGCTGCCTTGCATATACATGGGCTAACATCTGGCCTAGGCAAATGGCTGCTCAGGGCCCATAGCCTAGTAACCTCATATGGTACCAGGAATGCCACGTAGGGTCTGAATGCTTTGACAGTGTCCACAACCAACACTGCCATTGACTGTTGGGTGTCCCCTATGGGCAACGTTACAGCACTATGTCATCCAACCTACATCTGACAAATAGGTGAGTGGTAGTACACTGCATATGGACATTCCAGCAATGGTTGTGCTACAAAATAACTGAGAGCAGTGCATGTGTGGTGTAGGGTGTCCTTGTAGGTGTCTGACAGCTGCAGTACCCAGATGTATGTGGAATGTGTACATGTGCCTGATAGATGTAGACCCCCTTCCAGAGAAATGTGGATTTCTGGACACAAGTTGGACAATACATGATGGTTGTCCACAGTTTGGGGAATGTGCCTGTGACATGCCAGACTCCTGGGTACACAGTATGGTACATTAATATATGGTACTGTATTCATTCCCTTACATTCTATGCTCAATATGTATGCACTGCTGCTGAGACAGAGCCAGTGCCCCCCACTACCAGTGCCTATAACCTGCAGTCATGCGGCAGGGGGTCATCAAGTATGCTAGCCATAGGTGTCAGGCAATAAGATACAGGTGTGGAGTACACAGTGACCTAGCCAGAGTATGTCAGTAACTGTCAGGGACACCTGGACAATCTTTGAAGTAAGCCTGTATGACATTCACAGACTGAGAGGGGTTCACTGATAGTACATGATGTGACATGCCAGCTGTATCCACCAATACTTACTATCAGTATTGTACAATAGACAATGCAGTTGCAGTCATATGTGAGTTGACCATTGCTGGGGTGAGTCAGGGGCCAGAGCTGTGATATATGTCACTGCAGACAGAGCCATAAGGGATGGCCATAGGTGCTGGACTGCAGACTAACAGCAACATGTCACTCCAAGAAATGTGGTTGAGACCTACTGTGTACATTCCTATTTCCCATGACTGCATCCTTTATCTGCATTCCATTACATGGTTAATTCTCTGACATTCCTGATATATTGCCGTACTCTTTGTAAGAGGAAATCCAGTTGTAGTCTCCTACAGAATTGCAGTCTGTCTTCATGAAGAAAGTGTCAAATCTGTTTACCATAGGCAGCAGCTTGCCTTTTGTGGGTAATGCTCATGAACAGGTGATTCCTTGTGCACCAATCTGTGACTCCCACTAGCTAATTGCATCCAGGACAACTGGGTTGCATTGCCATTATCCAATGGCATGGGAACACATTCCTATAATTAAGGCCTTCATGTAAGCCTTGGCCCTTTTTCTGGCTTCTGAGGAGGACATTACCAAAGTGTGGGGGCTACAGCATCACATAGGGTATATATAAATACTGTTCAGCGTTTGTATTAATGTGTTATGTCCATAGTTTTGCATGCTATAATTGGCCATTGTTAACAGAGTTTGGGATTCTGTGACAGGTTACTGTTTAACAATGTGTGTTGTGCTCAGTAAGGAGATAGGAGATGTGAGTGTCATATATCCTTTTTAACTGAATGTGCATGCTGCTGCAGTTGATGCTGGTGTATCAGCTGTGCATGTTTGTAGGGGGTGACTATGATACATGTCCCTGTCACCTGAACATCCCCCAAACTCTTTATGTATGGTTGTTGTTTGGATGCCCTGCTCAAGGTGTTTGGGAGTTATGGTAGGTCTGCAGCAGTTAGGTGAACATACAGCTGCTTGTGTGGCAGGCTACAACTGCTGCATTATGGGCAGGAGTCATACTGGGGATTGTAAAGACATTGAAAGACAGCAAGCTGTATATGTCAGTGAGGGAGCAGTGTCGGCTGTTGTGTCAGAGCATGGCCAAGGTGAGGGTACTCATTTCAGTCCAGTGAGGCATGTGCCACTGGTACATATGTTAAGTAGTAGTACCATCCAGACAGTGGTAGGGGAGGTTTATGACATATTGATATGTGTGACATTTGTCCCACCTTCCAGGCCTTTGACATGCTACTGTGGGTGGCACTGACTGTAGTAGCAGCAAGTAGGTCTGCTGGACATTGCAGGGGTCAGTTATTTGCAGATTGCATTGCTGAGCATGCAGTTGTCATACAACAGACTGGACTGTGGGCCTGAATTGTGGGTGTCCAAGATGTCAGACATGCTGGGAATGTTACAGATAGAGCTATGGAGTAATTAATGTAGGTGGTGTAGTTGCAACACATATGTGCATGCATACAGTGTGTTACACAGGATTGGCATAATCATGTCTGTTTGGATGGCTATGACATGTGAGACTGACCTGTCTGTCATGCTTTTGTGAAATCAATCTGCACTGCCTTGCCATTACATCAGTACACAGAATTGCTTTGATGACAAGCATGCCATATGTAGTTGACACATCTGTGGACATTCTGCAACAATCTGTGCAGTTGTCGGCTTCACCTGATATGGTTGGCCACCTGTCAATCCATCAACATGTCTTGGCTGTGTACTAGTTTAGTGTCTGCATACCAGGCCGGGTACATTGTCATTTATCACATTATATGTAGAAGTAGGGACAGTGGTACTAAGGATATCATGGATACAACACTAGTAATTCCCCAAAGTTGAGTTGGTCTACTGGTGCATTGCAGTGAACTGTAGTTCAGAGGGTCCTGGGGTGAATACTTGGCAAGGGTATATTTTTTCCCTAATGTTACATGACTGTACTGTACTGCATGATATATTTAGAATAAAAGCCTTAATTCCTCAGAGCTGAGTTGTCCTAGTGGTGTGTTGCTCTGACTGTAGTTCAGAAAGTACTGGGTTCAATACTTGACAGTGGTGTCTTTTTTTTCCTAATGTTACATGACTGTACTGTATGATATATGTAGAAAAAAAGCCTTAACTTCCCAGACCTGTGCTCTCCTAGAGGTTCATTGCTCTGGTTTTAGTTCACAAAGTCCTGTGTTCAATACATGGCAAAGGTGTCTTTTTTTCCCCTAATGTTACATGACTGTAATGCATGATATATTTAGGAAAAAAAATCATACCTGCCCAGTTCTGAGTTGTCCTAGTAGTGCATTGCTCTGACTATTGTTCAGAAGGTCCTGGGTTTGATACTTAGCAGTGGTGTCTTTTTCCCTAATGTTAAATGACTGTACAGCATGATATATTAAAAAAAATGAATAAATAAATAAATAAGTCTCCAGAGTTGAGTTGGCCTAGTGTTGCGTTGCTCTGATTATAGTGCAGAGGGTCTTGTGTTCAACACTTGCGAGAGCCAGTTATTTTGTTGCTGGCCAGAACAGTGTCTGAATCAGATAGGGTGATTAAAGCAATTTTACGTTGGTTTGCATGGGTCTGAGTGCCACAATGCCAAGCGGCGCTTATATCCACTTAGCCTCACTTAGTGCTATTTATCCCTGCTTAAATCCATGATATTTCCAAAAAAAAGAAAAGAAAAAAGGGATGATAGGAAAGTGGTGAAATGGGGGGCAAGCAGTGGAAAAACAATATGAAAGGCAGCTAGGGATGTGGAGGACATGTGTAGTAAAGGACCATAGTTCTTCATTTCTTGGGCAGCAACAGCTGTGCATGATGTGGACAATTTGGAAATTGGAGCCTCACACCCCACAGGGAGGGGTGTGGGTGACATAAGGTTGTTGATTAACTGATTGGATGATTGATTCATGGCATTCTACGTGGGGGCAAAATGGAGAGCTATGTATGGGATGACATTTTTTTTTGGGGGGGTGCCCTTTTTTTGAGGTGAGAGTGGGGATGCTGGGGAAGGGGTGTAGGCACATTTGAGGAAGTAAATTATGTAGAAGAGGTTGCATTTGCAAACAGACAAGACAGACAAGACAACGGACAGGGGCACTGTATGACACATGAGGGGGTAAACATCTTGGACAGGGAGGGTGGTTGGGAATTAGAGGGCCAAGTGCCCCCGATGGAAACAGTGGGACTGACAGTGGCTGTGCTGGGGGCTGGGCACCAGGGCCAGGCTGCCCTCAAGGTGCATCAGTCTGCCCTCTATCTGGTGCAGGCAGTCATCCAAATCCCACCGCATGACCCTGCTCCCCATCCCTAAGAGCTGATTATAGGTGACAGGATCCTCTCCGTGCCCATGCCAGGGGAATGGGCCCTGTCACCTGAGCCAGTTCCACCCAAGGGTGGTGCAGGACCAATGGAGGAGGCAGCTCCAGGTTGGGTCCCTGACATGCTGGGACCTGGTGCCGTGGCCAGATGAGGAGGGACAAGCAGATCTTCTGGGATCAGCCTACTCAAATGTGCTATGGTGTTGAGATTTGTCAAAGTCTATTGGTTAACCATGAACAAAACATTTCCATGTTAGTTATGACAGCATGCATGGATGTTCCAATTAACCCAGAACACTAGAATTACATAGCAAATGGAGCACATGCATAAATGGAATAACAGTCATTATTGTAACAGCATGCCAGTAACAGTTACGGCAACAGGCCAACAACAGTGGAATTTCAATGAGATATGTTAGTAAGTAAACATTGAAATATAGGAACAATAATACAACACAAGTCCCAACATTAGGTTTTGAGAACAACATACCCATAATATATGAATAATAATTAGTGATGCTGATAAGGGGTGGGGGGAAAGAAAAACATTCCATTAACAACTGTATAGGCTATATTTTTCACAACAGTACTATTCAATACTCTTCAGGTCTGCCCATACTTTACATCTACCTGTGCCCTATAGCTTCTGTAGCACGTACATACCTGTTAAGCTGTCAACCTGGAATGGTATCAGCCAAGCTGTGAGAACTATAGATACATAACTACAGGGAACTCATACATGTCAGGGTTACATATATGACTAACAAGGTGTACCCTGCACTGAAGTTGTGTGAGTGTGCTACTGGCATACTTCAACTGGATTTATATCTGTGTCCAAGGTTATTGGCAACAGTGATCACTAGCCGTGACAGTGTGACACTTGAGAGACATGTATTGGGAAGAGTGCATGGTGTATATACCTATCCTGCTGTCATTTGTAGGCATGGGGTTGGACTATTGGCACACATTCACAGACACACCAAGCATACAGTAGTACATCTATAAACAGTTTATTAGTATACCCTTCATACAGCTAATACAAACATTTCTTTACCTGTCAGCCCTGTGGAGAAAATATCTGTTAACAGTACATGATTGTTTCTACAAATAGTCAGGACTACTTTTCTGTTACTATAAATACATCTTAGTACAAGTCCCTGGATTCAAACCCTGATCTGTGTGTGCAAAAATGAACATCATATCTGTTTCTTAACACATTGAGCTACTGGGCTGCTGCTGTGTGCTGTTTGACTGATTTGTTCCTAAACCTTCCATGGTTACAAAGTCTGACCTGATAATATAAGTAGAGTGTCACAGAAGACTGCAGTGACAGTTGAACATACATGCCTGCATGAGATTCATGCGTGACAGAGATAGCAGGTGAACTGTGTATTAATACATGTAATACAGGTATACACATTCAACCCCTAGTGGATGGGAATATGTGTGATTTGTACAGACCATAACAGGGTGCTGGGTTGCATAGCTGACCCATATACATTTGCACATGCTATATTTGCAGACTCCACCTATTACAGTCTCATACTTGCCTGCATCAGCGTTCCTACATTCAGGAATATGTATAGCTGAAATG
This sequence comes from Protopterus annectens, assembly GCF_019279795.1. Lineage (NCBI taxonomy): Eukaryota > Metazoa > Chordata > Ceratodontiformes > Protopteridae > Protopterus > Protopterus annectens. The sequence continues at coordinate 1,714,905,806 of NC_056726.1, read as the reverse complement.
CAAAGGTTATCACAAGACAATAGGGAGGGAAACACACTATAATACATTACACATTACTATTCAAGGTTCATATCTTAGTGCAGAACATATATCAAATTGCAATCTATCTTGTTGTACAGCTCCACATCTACACTTGAACATAACAGTTGTTTATCAGCCAAACTTCACTCACTTCATGGTGTCATAGCATATTTGCTGTGGAGGACCTGTACAATTGTATTTCTTCAACAACAGACAAGAATAAACACAACAGTTGGTGGAAAGAACTTTGAGGGTGACATGACACAGTGGTTTGTTGCATTCAAAATTCAGACTTCAGTTTTACTGCATATCCTGTAGATGATGACTGAAAGTCATTTATTACCTTCACAGTTGCAATCTAGGTGTACTTTATTACTCCTGTCATTACTACACACTATTACTACAGTATTAGCTTTATTTCATCAATAGTAGCTTGTTTGATGCCTTCATCTGCATTGTACAGTACCTGGCATTACTCAGTTATATCAGTGTGGGTCTAAGAACACTTTTATTGCAGTACACTCAGAACATACTATACTGACTGTCAGTAAACAATGTACTCTTTCTTATTTATTGTAGTATGTATTGCACCTTGTTTGCTCTAGCATAGACTAGATCCAGGCCTGCTGAATCTAGCTTTGTTTATATGCTTGTTGTTTGTTTGCTTGTTATTTCCCTGGAAGCTAATTCCACCTAATACGCAACTTCTCAGCGCTTCTGTGGATCACTGGTGATATCTGCATTGCTTACTGTACTTATTTCCTTGTTTCACTTGAAAGAAAGTTACTGTTTGTCGTTTTTGCATTTAGTTACTTGTAACACATTGCACTCAAGTTACCTGGCACTTGCTCACTAAAGCAATTATATAAGTCAGCACTAAAAATTAAAAGCACTACACCCTCACTCCCCACTGGCCCTTGTTTTCAATTAAGGAATTCCCAATATTATTCTAGCATGTCCAAAGGTCAGTTGTCAATCTTCTCTCCGGTCCAGCTGGTGAATCTGGGAATCTTGAGGCAATGTTATAACTGCCTCATGTACACAGACAACCCTCTCCTCCTCCCACATAACACAAATACTTGCGAGAGATGCAGCTATTTAGCCAAACTGGAGGCTGAGCTCTCTCAACTCAGGACTGGCAAGACCAGACAGGAGGAGAAGGCAACTACACACACCACAAAACCAGCCTCACATAATGCTACCACTCCACTGAATCAAACACATAAACACACAAAGACATACTCGGAGGCTCTGAGTAAAAATTTACCTAAACAGCAGAGGCCTCCAAAGCAGACACCCAAACAACTGCTACCTCAAGACACCCCACAAGCAACACATAAACCACAAAAGCAGTGTGCAAAGCAGTCACAGCCCTTAAGGCCAAATACAACACCAAACATACTTGTCATAGGTGACTCCATAGTCAGACACACTGACGTCCCACTCACCAGGCTGAACAAGGAGAGGGTCACAGTAAGCTGCCTATCAGGCGCTAGAATCCGCCACATAACACAAGCACTCGGGTCACTCCATGGCAAGTACAAATATGACACAGTCATTGTCCATGCTGGTGTGAACGACCTGAGACGTACCTCCCTGGACTACATGAAAAGAGACATAGAGGAGCTCTTTGATTATGTAGCCCAGGCAGGTATGACCCTAACCCTGAGCAGTATCCTTCCTTCACCAAGAATGATGCCACAATATAGAGACAAGATGATCAGCTTTAACAATTGGCTTAATGTCTGGTGTCATTCAAAGGGGATCCAGTGTCTGTCTGCCTGGGATGACATGCTTGACAAGCCACGCTGCTTCGCAAGGGACGGCTTGCACCTGTCACCCCTGGGATTCCGGATATTGGCTAAGGCTCTTGCCACCCCATAGTGCCTTTTTAGGCAAGGCTCAAATTCTAAACCTACCACCCTAGAAAACACAAATGGGAAGAAACTGAGGGTAATGCTGCTCAATGCCAGACGTCTAAATCTCAAAATGCACGCACTCGAGGCCCTTCTCAGTATGGAGAACATCGATGTCTGTGCTGTAACTGAAACCTGGTTCAAGGCTCCTGAGAGCACCCCGGCACTATTAGGTTTTACCTCATATCATGCGTTCCGGCCCCAAAACCCGGACCACACCACAAAAGGATATATTCATAAAGGATACCCACACCTCCAGGTTGGTGGCAACGCACGAAGCTTCGGAAACCATCCAGGTGCAACTAACCATAGGCAAAACTGCTCTACAAATTGTAGCATGCTACAGGCCACCCTCTCAAACTCAGGAACCCCACACAGCCTTCCTGAAGACACTGGAGGGTATAAATGTATCTCCAAACACCATCATATTAGGTGACTTCAACTACCCGAATATAGACTGGGAACATTACTCAAGCCCTAACTTTCTAGCCCAATGGTTCCTGGAGTTCATAAATTCAAATGCCATGGAACAGCTAGTCACTGTTCCCATGAGAGGAGAAAATATACTAGATCTCATTGTCACAAACATGGGGACAAAATGCTCCACACCAGAAGTATATCCCTCATTGGTGAGATCTGATCATAAACTAATCTCACTGGAAATCCACATCCCGCCCCCACCCCAAACAAAAAAGACCATAGTGAAGAACTTCTCTAAAGCAAACTTCACACTACTCAAGACTGGTGTGGTATCCTTCAAGGCCCCTGAGCCAGTGGAAACCACAACCCAAGCTGCGGAAGCCCTTACAAATGCCTTCTATGAACACCACCAGGACTGCATGGATCAGGCAATCCCAGATAAAACCAAGACTCTTTCCACAAAGGGCAAACGTCCAGTCTGGTGGACCCCAGCCATTAACAAACTTTACAATAAGAGGAGAAAGCTATTACATGATAGAACAAAATCCATAAAAGGAAGTCACCCTGATCATTATTAGTAAAAAAATACGAGCACTCATAAAATCAACTAAGGCCAATTTTGAGAGAAAAATTGCCATGGATTCAAAGGACAATCATAAGGCCTTTTTCAGCTATGTTAGGAACCTGGGTGGAAACTCCCAGATATGCTCAGAATTAGTCCAAAATGATACAAAAATCACTGAACCCACAGACATTGCCAACATACTGGCAGACAGGTTCAGTGCAAACTTCACCCCCCTCTCCCCCCTAAAGGAGAGATAACTATCCCAGCCGAGTGTAGCCTCCCGGACATCTCAAATGCGCAGGTGAAAGCTGCACTCTCTAAAGCTAAAAACACAGCATCAATGGGACCGGATGGTGTCCCCGGCTGTGTGCTACACGAGCTAAATGAGGAATTAAACCCACACATAAGGCAGCTGTTTAATCTCAGCCTTACCACAGGATACGTGCCCAAGGAGTGGCGTACGGCAACTGTAGTCCCACTCCACAAAGGTGGCCTCACGGACCCTGGTAATTACCGCCCCATAAGCTTAACAGGTCTAGTCTGCAAAGCTATGGAGAGGATCATAATGGAGCTCATAAACAAAGATATAGGGGACTTGCAGACATTGGACCCGACCCAGTTTGGCTTTGTCAAGGGAAGATCATGTCTTTTGAACTTGGTTGACTTCTTCGAAACAGTCACCAAGGCCATTGATGAGGAAAGGCAGTCCATACAGCCTACCTTGACCTTGCAAAGGCTTTCGACACAATACCCCACTCGGGTATTGTAGAAAAACTTACCAGCTTAAATGTAAACCCATATGTCACAAGATGGGTTGCAAACTGGCTTAAGGACAGAACCCACAGGGTTAGAGTTGCTGGCGCTGTGTCAGACTCCAAGCCGGTCACAAGTGGTGTCCCACAGGGCTCGGTCCTTGGCCCCTATTGTTTGGCATCTACTTCTCAGAAGTACAGGCCAACATAGGAGGACTTTGGCTGACAAAGTTTGCAGACGACTGCAAACTGGGCGCCATAGTGGAAAGTGCATCAGACACGGATATCCTTCAGAAGGGACTCACGGAAACAGATAGCTGGTGCCAGAGCCATGGCCTGAAGTTAAACGCCAAAAAATGTATAGTCATACCCTTCGGGAAAAACAAGGTAACCCCAAGCTACCATATAGGTGGCAATCCACCAAGCACAGAAGAGGTTATCAGGGACCTGGGGACCCAGGTTGACAGTGGCCTTTCTTTTGACACTCACATTGCTAAAGTGGTTAGAAAGACCTTCTACATTGCCCACCTGATCATGAAGGGATTCACATCCAGATCTAGTGAGGTTATTGTTCCCCTGTACTCTTCACTTATCAGACCAATGATCGAGTACAATGCCCCATTCGGGATGTATCTCACCCGACATCTGCAGCAATTGGAGAGACCCCAAAAGTTCCTCACCAAAAGGATAAAGGGACTCCTTAAAAGTCCATAACTCTCACTGCGGAAAAAATGCTCATGACCAAGTTAAAGTGAATCGCTTTCAGTAACTTATGTTTCCCATGTTTTACCTTCTGCAACTGCAACATCATGCCCCCACAGTGAATAATGAATCCTAGATTTGGTATCACCAACATTTGACAGAGTGGCAGTATAACATATTTTAGATTTATTTTAGAATTTGATGCTTAAGATCTAAGTATTTGCAGTAAAGCACAAAACTAGATAACAGTATCCATGTCTCTGGAGCTTATGCCTTGTAAATTTGGGAGGTAAGCCCTATTAAGTTCTTAAAAAGCATGTATAGAACTTTAAAATCTGTCTGCTTAAAAGTGTATATGGATAGACATCTAATGGACTTTGAGAGCTCTTGCCTAGTATGTTCCCATGGTCCAAAATATAGCCGAAACCTCTGACTGCAGTCCCTGATAACTTTTTTCTTGTGCATGATTGTCCAAAGCAAGTGTGGTGATCACTTTAACTTCCTTCTAGCTACTGTCTACTTTCTCGGCTAATTTATTTATTTATTTATTTCCATTTGTTTACTGGGTAAGTCCAACTGTGCAAACAAGACCCTTTTCAGCAGTGACCCAGTTGGAAAAGCTCCACAGGAAATAACAACAGTGTTACATATAAAACATATAAAATACACATAGGTAGTTTAGTAATAATTTAACCAAGGAATAGCAGGGTCATTGCCAGCAGTCAGGCAGGAACAGTTTTAATTTATGTTTGAAAATAATGCATATTGTTGAGAAGTCTGACTGGGAAAATTGCCTTGCAGAAAGTTGAAATACAGCTGGAGTAAAGAGCACTTCCTGTTATGAGATCAGCTATGTGAATTGAGAGGAGATGTTGTTAGCAAAGTGGAGAGCCCTTTTGCTGGAATGGAGTTGCAGTGTACCACTTAGGGCAGGGCATTTTTAGGGGTGAAAGACTAATCTGTGTGTAAAGTGAAGTTGAGACTATGTGAGGAGGTGATGTAGCTCAAACCAGTTCAAGTGCCTGTGGACAATACAGTAATATGTGGAGTATGGCTTGTTTGAAAAAAAAATGGTTATTTTATCACAACATTGCTAAGGATGGACTAGAAGCTGGTGAAATAGGAGAGGCATAGAAAAATATAGGAAGCAGGTAGGTGGATGCTTATGTCATCTGACTGCTTTCAGTCAGACATTATTTGGCTTTATGTGATGTGTTTTTTGATTGCTTTTTGAATGTAGACCAAACTCCTGTCACACTGCATGAAAGTTCTAAGTTCTGGAAAGGGTGATTGATAAATGGATACACAGAGTAGTAGAAAATAAAATGAGAGATGAGCAGTTCAGATTCAGATCAGGATGCAGCACAAATGACCCAATGTTTGCAGTGAGACAGATAGTTGAGAAAAAGGTAGAGATAAGGAAACCGTCCAACTGGGCATTCCTAGACTTGGAGAAAACATATGACAAGGTCCCAAGAAAGCTAATTTGGACAGTTCTGTAGTGGTTTGAAGTCCCAGAAACACCACTAGATTTATTGCAGGCTATGTACAAGGACCCAAAGACTCAAGTATGAACAGGGTTTGGTCTTACAGAGGGGTTCCCAGTGGGAGTGGGTGTGCATCAGAGTTCAGCTCTGAGTCTACTGCTATTCATATTGGTGATGGATTGCATTAGCAAACATGTCAGAGGGGCAAGAATACGTGAACATTTATATGTTTATTTTATTTATTTAACATTTGTTGACCAGGAAAGTCCGACTAGGTTCCACAGAGCCTGTTTTCATCGGAGGCCCGGGAAGAAATGCTCCAGATGCATGTCTTTGAAATGTGGGAGGAAACCGGAGTACCCAGAGGAAACCCACGCGAACACAGGGAGAACATGCAAACTCCACACAGAAGGCACCCCAGCTGAGAATTGAACCAGAGAACCTCTTGCTGTGAGGCAACAATGCTAACCGCTGCACCACTACGCCACCCATATGCCATCAGGATTCGACATTTAACTAATGCTTTAGCAAAATATGTTGCATCCAAGGGTCAGAATCACATTTTCACCTTTATAGCTATTGATTTCATTCAACCCTCCATTAGAGAGGGTAATATACAGAATCATACAGAAACTAGAGAGATTAACTGGATCATGAGACTGAGGGCAGATAAAGGTAAAGGGCTGAATGAACGAGCCTCTATTAAACCTATTTTAAAAGCCAGGCGCCTCATTGCAAAGTAACTTTTGAAGTATTCTGAAAACCATGATTATAATTTGCCAATATTTTTACTTATATTTCTGTCTTTATTGTATTAAATATATATTTCGCAGGACACCAATATAGGTATCTAGATTAGTGGCACCATTATATTATAGCTATTTTCCTATTTGCTCAATAGGTTTTGGCTTATCATTAATTTATTTATTTTTAGTCACATATGAAACCATCTAGTTTTATAATAGTGCTCTTGCTGTTAGTGTGAGTGGGAGCATCAATATCTGGTGGATAATTAAGTTTCAGTAGCGATATATTGTATTAGATGTATACACATTTCATATGATATTATTATAAGCATTCAGATCAGTGGTATGACTATACTATGGCCATTATTTCATTTACCCAGCAAGTCTGGGCTGATTATTAGTTTATCCATCTTTAGTTACATGTGCATAATGTATGATTGTAGCCATTTAGTTTTATGATAGTGCTCTTGCCATTCAGTTCATGATGGATAATCAAGTTTTGTTAGCGGCATATAGAGTACTTCAATTTGTTTATTATTCTGTATGATTAAACATCACAGAAAATTTGTACGCATTGCAAGTTTAGCTTCAATGTTCACCTGATAACTTATTTGATTGTAGTTGTTCCATACAGATAAGCAGGCAACATCAATATTAATTATTTTACCATACCATACTAATTTGTGAATCTGATTTAGTATTTGTAGGTATATTAGCCAATGCTATCCTGCCTTATATAAAAATATATTTCTAAGGATGGAAGTATGTGGTTTATTGCTGTAATTGACTAATGCACGATGTGAAGTTTAAACATCAGGCAGAGAGATTATCTATCCGACAATTTTCAGCATTCCAGAGTTGTCAAAGTACTGCCCGTTGTATATTGAATTTTTTAGGCTTATGCCAAGGTTTAGCTTGTAAAGATTATCATAGGTTTATGGCATTCGCATGCCATAGCCCTTTTTTAATGGTTGTTTCTGACTGAATATATTATGAGGCTACTAACAAAAGGATAGTTTTTATAAATTTGCAATATTGGATGCAGTGTTTACATCATGAAGATATAGGACGTTTTTATGTGTTTTATATAATAATCAACTTGCTTTTTATTCGCGAATACTTAAGATGTTTTTTATATGCATAGATAGTGGGATATAAGTTCATATATTGCAGTCAACTGTTATTACGTTATGTTAGATGGGAAGTATTTTTGAAAGTTCACTAGCTTGAAGACTAGGATGTAGCTTTAAATGTTAAATTGGTTTAATCAGATGACACTACATGTGATTAATTTGTATATAAAAACTTTTAATTGAATGTTTTTGAATTTTAACGGTCTGACGAAGATTTTGTGAAAGCACTTACCTGTAGCATGCTCTAATAAAACACTTTCCATTTTATTTTAAAAGCTGGTATCACGCTCAGTATTTTTTCACTTTGGATTATCAAACTTATATCAGTGTCTGGAGATAAGCATATCCTGGCATTTGAATGGTTCCGTGGTCACCTCTCAGGTTACTTATTTAGTATCTGCTTTGCATTTTTATCTTCAAGCCGGGAGGTGTTTACTCTGTTGGGAGTTGTTATTTTTATTCTTACTTTACATAATTTTGTAAATAACTATATGTCATTTGTATATAAAACTGATTCATACAGATGCTTGTCTTGAAAATGTATTTGTGAGGTTTGCTTGTGTTAAAATGTATCACCCTACTGGAATGAAAAGAAATGTACATGTATTATTGTAACTAAATTAAATGTATATGTTTTAATAGAGGAGACTGGGACAGCAAAGGTTAATTAGCTAGCTTAATTTAAGGAAAATAAGGGAAATGTAAATGAGCTGTTAAACCATTAAAATGTCACCCCACAGTGCTGAATAGGACTGGAGATGGTTGGTCTGGAAGAAACCTTTGTTCATTAGCTCAGTAAGAAGACAGGAAGCTCCAGACATTGAAATAAACATTTCAGGTTTGTATTGTAGCCGTCTATGCTGAATTTCTGTTTCAGCTTCAAAGGGGGTTATTGTGAGAACCTAGAATCATGTGACCAAATGAGGTCATTCCTCAAGCCATCTTGGATATTATATTTTACAGGGAGCAATCTCTGTGGATACAGTATTCTGTTTTGTGGAACCTGAATAGAAAGACTGCTAATCTATTTCATTGTGCCTTGCTGTATCAAGTAAAGTCTTAGGGAATACTAATTATTCTCAATTCAGTCAGGAATATACTGAAGCTTAGTTTAGATATTGTTTTTCTTTATTTGTCTGAGTCTGTCCATCAATGTTGTTTTCAATGCTTCCTGTGATTTGAACTATATGGTTTACTGTGAATGTATATTCAGTATTTTCATGGTCTTTTATTATTTATTATTAAATATATTTAAAACTTTTATTGTGGCTGGTACTTGTAGAAAGTATTTAACCTTTGAGAGTGCTTATATTTATTTGGTGACACTGTGTGGGCCACTCCAGAAGGCCTAGCCATCTTGGTCAACTACAACCATTTGTATTAGTTTTAATATTACACAGTATAATTGGACACCCTTTGTTAAGGGCCTTAGAGTAGCTGATTGTGGAGTGTCTGGTGGCAGTGATAACTACCTTATACTGTGGGCAGAAGAGGACTCAGCAGGTAAATCTGTGCCTTCCTTTCCCAGGTGTGTGTGTGTGTGTGTGTGTGTGTGTGTGTGTGTGTGTGTATGTGTAAAGAATCAAATTTCACAGTGTGTGTGTGTGTGTGTGTGTGTGTGTGTGTGTGTGTGTGTGTGTGTGTGTGCGTGTGTGCATGTGTGCATGTGTGCGTGTGTGTGTGTGTGTGTGTGTGTGTGTGTGTGTGTGTGTGTGTGTGTGTGTGTGTGTGTAAAGAATCAAATTTCACAGTGTGTGTGTGTGTGTGTGTGTGTGTGTGTGTGTGTGTGTGTGTGTGTGTGTGTGTGTGTGTGTGTGTGTGTGTGTGTGTGTGTGTGTGTGTGTGTGTGTCAGTTACTTGGGACAGGGACATGAAACACTGGATTTACAGAGAGGATGCTGGAGAGCTTGTCTTGGACTCTCAGCTGAGGACCTAACCCTACAACTATACCAGTGGGGATTCTTACCAGAGACCTGCAGGGAGACAGATATAGAGAAATAAAGACCGTGGGCTGAGTGTGCTCCCTGTGTGCCCTTAAGGGAAATTGTGCTAGATGCAGAGAGGTCTGCATCTGGAAATAATGAGTGTATCCATCTGTATTCCAAGTGTAAGTCCCTCAACAATGTCAGTGGTGAGGATTCAGGCTCCTTGATTACTGGCCCAGAAAGGGGATGTCACGTATTGGTTGGCAGTGGTGGGATTATCACAGGTCACATATTGGTTGGCAATAGTGGGGCCAACACTCATCTCATAAGGTACAGAAACCTAGGCAGTAAAGGCAGAGTAGATAAGGAAGCTAGAGGTGATGGAGATGAAGTGCCTGAGACAAGTGGCAGGATGCACACTGTGGTACAGATGAAGAAATTGAGATATAAGTGCAGAATTCAAAGTAACTCCAATTGCAGAGAAGATCAAAAAGAACAGATTCTGGTCATTTGGAAACACATGCAGAAAAGCAGAAGATAATCTGGTGAAGAAGATTTGTAACAGACAGAAAGAAGGCAAGAGGAAATGAGGGCATCCAGCAAATAGGTGGTTGGATTGTGTAAGAGAAGATCTGTGACAGTGAGGCATGATGTTGAAGAAGGCAGGAGTGTGGCACTGAATCTAGAGATACAGCAACAGTTAACATGACACCCCAACCCATGCAGAAAATAGGAAAAAGGAAGTTGATGATGATCGATGATGATGATGTTGGCTGTGGTGTTTGGATGTCATGGTCTTGTCTGCTATAACACATTGTAGTTTAGTATTGGAGACTACATTATTTGTGTTTATTTGCAGAGGTGATTTGACAGTTAGCTTTGCATTTTTTATGATACTTATAAATAAAAATGAGAATTTTTGTCTTTTTTGCATTTAATATTAGGTCTGAATTTCATAGCCAGCTTTCTATTGAGGAGAGTGGATCTTGTACAAGCTGTTGGAAAAGAATGGATAAGTAATCTGCCATACCCTAACATATATTTAACCTTTGGGTTCTCATATCCAAAATGCAGAACCTTACAATAATTTACCCTGAACCCCTCCCACATTGCTATTTGTCTTTGCACCTGCACAGTATTCCATGGCCACTTCCAGGTTTCTTCTGCATACATGACTATGGTCCCAATTTTTGTCATTTGTCAATAACTCTACTCTGTTACTTATCCTGTCTAAACGTCCTGACACTGACCTTTGTGGTTCACTACTGGTAAATTCCCTCACCTTGATAGCATCCCTCCATCCATCTCAGTTTGAATTCTTCCACAACCTTTTCAAACATAGTTGTGAAGGCTGCCAGTCTAGCCAGATAGGATTTTATACATAATTCTGTCATTTGCATATATGAATGTTGAATTATAGGCTTGTTTTCTTAAATGAAAGAATATGCTGTGAAATGCTCAACTCAAAACAATGTAGCAACATTGCCCTCTGCTGCAAAGGAAGCTAAGTCAAGCATTTATTGTCTGTCCTTTGAAATTGAAATTATTTTGTGACTGTCTTTGATGTTTACAATTTGGCTCCAGCCGAACTAGATAAAGGCTTCCTGCCTATTGTTTTAAGGCTAAAGTTAATGACCAGAATTTACATGCGGAATGTCCTTTATTGCTCTGGTTTCTTCCTAGGTGTAAAATAATGTAAATGCAGATTCTGTCAGCCTGGGAACACCAGGAAAGTGTAAAAAATGATGTAATGGGAATCAGGACTGCAATAGTAATTTAAACAGAGATAATCAGAAGTTATTAAGCATTTTTGTCTTGAACATCCAACTTACAGTACTGTCTTGCTCATATGTAAGTTATCTTAGACATACTAAACCAGCACTGGCAAAAATTGCACATAAATACACAAACTCATACTCAGAGGCTCTAAATAAAAACCTGCAAAAGCATCACAGACCTCCAAAGCAGACACCCAAAAAACCTGCACCTCCCATCACACACCAGACAACACATAAAACACAAAATCAGTGTGCCGCACAATCACAGCCCTTAAGGTGAAATAACATACCTAACACACTAGTAATGGGTGACTCTATAGTCAGGCACACTGATGTCCCACTCACTAGGCTGTACAAGGAGAAGGTTACAGTTAGCTGCCTGTCGGGAGCCAGAATCCACCACATAACACAAGCACTCAGGTCACTCCAGAACAAGTACAAATATGACTCATTCATTGTTCATGTTGGTGTGAATGACCTGAGATGTATCTCCCAGAACTACATGAAAAGAGACATGGAAGAGCTCTCTGATCATGTAGCCCAGGCAGGTATGACCCTGACCCTGAGTAGCATCCTGCCCTCACCAAGAATGATACCTCAGTATAAAGAAAAAATGATCAGTTTCAACAATTGGCTAAGCATCTGGTGTCATTCAAAGGGGATCCTGTGTCTGTCAGCCTGGGGTGACATGCTCGACAGGCCTCATTGCTTCACAAGAGATGGCTTGCACCTGTCACCCCTAAGCTTTTGAATACTGGCCAGGGCTCTTGCTGCCCCCATAGTGCCTTTTTTAGGCAAGGCTCAAAAGTCAAACCCAGCTCCATAAACAGCACAAATAAAAAAATGAGGGTTATGCTACTCAATGCCAGGAGTTTAAATCTCAAAATGCACATGCTTGAAGCACTCCTCAGTATGGAGAACACCGACATCTGTGCAATAACTGAAACCTGGTTCAAGGCTCCACAGAGCACCCCAGCACTACTGGCCTACAACTCATACCACACATTTCGGCCACAGAACATGGAACAAAACACAAAAGGAGGGGGTGTATCCATATTCATCAAGGATACCTTTACCTCCAGGTTAGTGGCACAGCATGATACCTCCGAGATCATCCATGTGCAACTAACATCAGGCAAATCTGCAATGCAAATTGTGGCCTGCTACAGATCACTCTCCATGACCCAAGACCACCACTCCACCTTTCTGGAAACACTGGAAAACATGAAGGTCTTACCAAACACCCTGATATTGGGTGATTTCAATTATCCTACAGTTAACTGGGAAAACTATTCAAGTAGTAACTCCCAGGTCCAGCGCTTCCTAGAATTTATCAACTCAAATGCCTTGGATCAGCTGGTAAACTCCCCTACCAGAGGTGAAAACATATTGGACCTGGTCATCACCAACATGGGCGACAGGTGTTCCACACCAGAGGAGAACCCATCAGTGATTAGATCAGACCATAAACTAATCACTCTGGATGTCCACACAACACCACCACCTCCAACCAAGGAAACCACAGTGAAAAACTTTTCTATAGTAAACTTCACTTTATTTAAGACAGAGGTGGTAAATTTCACAGCCCCCACGCTAAAAGATAACAGTGTCCAAGATGCAGGAACCTTTACAAATGCATTCTATGAGCACCTACAAGGATGCATGGATCGTGCCATCCCTAGCAAAACCAGGACTCAATCCCCTAAGAGAAGGAAACCAGTTTGGTGGACCCCTGCCATAAACAGGCTATGCAATAGAAGGAGGAAACTAGTTTAGAAAAAAAGCAAATCCCAAGAAGGAAAGACATCCCTGATCAGTACCAGTAAGAAACTAAGGTCCCTCATAAAATCCTCCAAGGTTAACCTCGAAACAGAAATAGCCAAGGATTCAAAAGATAACCACAAAGCCTTCTTTAGCTATGTCAAGAGTAGCAACTCACAGATATGCTCTGAGCTAGTGCAAAATAGCACAAAATATACTGAACCCACTGATATTGCCAACATCCTGGCAGATAGATTCAGTGCAAACTTCACCTCCCTCTCACCCCCAAAAGGACCCACAACAATACCAGAAAAGTGCTGTGTCCCGGAAATCAGGCGCACAGGTGAAAACAGCCCTTTCAAAAGCCAAAAGCACAGCATCAATGGGGCCAGGTGGTGTCCCAGGCAGTGTCTTGCATGAACTACAGAATGAACTAACCCCCCACCTAAACACACTGTTCACCCTTAGCTTCTCCAAAGGCTACTTGCCCATAAAATGGCACATAGCGATGGTTATTCCACTCCACAAAGGAGGGACCACAACTGACCCTGGTAACTATTGCCCCATAAGCCTGACTAGCCTGGTCTGCAATGCTATGGAACACATCATCATGGAACTCATTAACAAAGACATTGGGAACCTCCAAAGACTTGACCTGACCCAGTTCAGCTTTGTTAAGGGCAGATGATACCTACTAAACATGGTTGACTTCTTCGAGACAGTCACCAGGGCCGTAGATGAGGGGAAGGTATTTCACACAGCCTACCTTGACCTCGCCAAGGCTTTTGACACCATTCCCCACTCAGGAATTATAGAAAAACTCACCAGCCTGAACAAAAACCCCTATGTCACAAGATGGGTTGCCAACTGGCTTACAGACAGAACTCACACTGTAAGAATAGCAGGCTCCAGGTCCGACTCTAAACCAGTCACAAGTGGTGTCCAACAAGGCTCGGTCCTGGGACCCCCTACTGTTCAGCATATACTTCTCAGAAGTACAGGCAAATACAGGAGAACTATGGCTAACCAAGTTCGCTGATGACTGCAAACTGGGAGCCATAATTGACTCTCAGGCTAACATGGACATTCTCCAAAAGGGTCTTACTGAGACTGACACCTGGTATCAAAGTCATGGTCTCAAGCTACATGCCAAAAAATGCATAGTCATCCCATTTGGGAAAAACAAAAAACCCATGAATTACCACATAGGTGGCAGCCCCCTTAATACAGAAGAGGTAATAAGAGATCTGGGGACCCAGGTAGACAGTACTCTTTCCTTTGACAATCATATTGCCAAAGTAGTTAGGAAATCCTTCTATGTAGCTCATCTAATTGCTAAAGTGTTCACATCTAGAAATAAAGAGGTTATAGTGCCCTTCTACACTCGTCACTCATCAGACCCATCATAGAATACAATTTGGGAGGTAGCTCACAAGACACTTCCAACAGCTGGAAAGACCACAAAAGTACCTCACCAAGGGGATTACTGGTCTCAAACATACGTCCTATGCAGCCCGACTGGAAAAACTCCAGCTGTACTCACTGACATATCGCTTACTCAAAGGTGATCTCTGCCTGACTTACAAAGCCATGTCCAACTCAGAATTGATGGACATGCTAGACCTAAAGAAATCCAAGTCACTGTGAGCCATTCGCTCTAGTAAGCTAAACCTCACCACACAATAAATAGAACATGCTTGAGGGATAGATTCCTGTCACAGAGACTCCCCACGCTTTGTAACAAAATTCCTAACTACATTAGGCAGAGCCCCTCACTAACACTATTCAAGAGAAACATTGATGAGTGCATGGGTAACAGAAAATACACCCCAGGGATCACTTCATTTGCTCTTCTTGACATAGGCTCAGTTAATTAATCGATTGGCCTGTGACAGCTAACACATTCTGGCTAGGCTTATAAAAGCCTAGTATCTACTTATGAACCTATGAACAGTATGAAGTTGACCAAGGGTTCTGGGCACGGTTGCTGACCCCCTTACTCCATGGTAAAGCTGTAACTGTATTATCTAAAATGTCTGATGCATGTTTTGATTATACTGCTGTAAAAAAATTGTCTATTAGAATTTTTTAAGCTAACACATGAAACGTATAGAAAAAAGTTTCTTGAGCATAGACGCAAGGCAGATGAAAGTGTGTGTGTGAATATGTTGCTGAATTGAGCACTTATTTCCATAGGTGGGTGAGTGGATGTTAGGTCACCAGTTTTGAAGGGCTGGCAGACCTTTTGGTGAGGGAACAAGCCCTTAGCACTTTGCCTGAGGACATGATGATCTGGTTAGCTGATAGACAATGTGTTACTTCAGATGAGTTGGGGAAGAATGGAGACCTATACCTGGCAAGCAGGGCAGCCCTTCACAGGAAGGGGACCCCAGTACTGCTCATGGGTCTAAAGGAACCCATAGTGGGCAGCACAGACTGCCCCAACAGAATCTGCCAGTAGCAGGAGAGGCCACTAGTCCATGTACACATCCAGGAGCTAGGGTTAAATGTTTTGAATGCAACCAGTAGTGCTATGTGGCATACAGGTGTCCACAGAGGCAAGGTGTGGAACCAAAGGTGAGAGATCCAGTAAGTGGGAAAGACAAAATTCCAGTAGTAGGTTGTCTTGAGACAACAGGGGTACCATACTACCATCCTGCAGATGTCCTGACAGGGAAGGATTTGGATGAGGCAATACCATGTACTTATGCAGTTAAATGCAATCAGGCTAGGAGACAAGCATGTGGGTCTGGTAGCTAGGGGGAGACCCAGACAGACTGCATACTTGCAGACAGGACTGGTAAGATGGTTGCTTCAGGAAGTGAGCCACGCTGTAGCAGTGAAACTGAAGGTGAGCCACAGCTGCTTGTGGGTACTGATGTTCCCTTGGACAGAGTGACTGCAAAGGTAGAGGTGAGTAGCAGTACCCAGGCTGACAGTGAGGCACCACTGTCAGAGGATGCCAGACGTCCTGTGGAAGGGGAGCTGGGAAGGGTCACAAGAAGAGAGTTGAGACAGGCTCAGCTCTCAGACCCTACATTTCAAGGCCCGAGGCAGGTGGCTACGGAGGCACCTGATCCTCAAGGAAGGGGGGAATTTGTATACTAGGACAAAGGGTTACTATACAGAGTGTGGACCCCTGAGGAGGGCTATAAGGTGATAGAGTACAGCAGTTGGTAGTGCCTAGAGCCTACCATCTGGCACTTCTAGCCATAGCCCATGATATTCCCTTTTCAGGTCATATGGACATAAATGTACAAAGAGGTGTATTATGCAGAACTTCTATTGGCCTGGAATTTCCAGAGATGTAGCAAGGTACTGCAGGGCATGTGAGCAGTGCCAAAAGGTAGGCAAGGCAGGATACAAGGTGAGAGCTCCTTTGATACCTTTGCCTGTGACTGAGGAGCCATTTCAGAGGGTAGCTATAAATATTGTGGGTCTACTGAGTACCCCAACTTCCACAGGAAAAAAGTATATCCTAGTGGTAGTGGATTATGCTACATGATACACTGCGGCAGTGGCTTTGTCCTCCACTGATGCAGAGAAGGTGGCAAATGCTTTGTTAGAGATTTTCAGCAGGGTAGGTTTCCCAAAAAAATACTGACTGACAGAGGTGCCAATTTCATGTCTGACCTGCTGGCTTGTCTGTGGAAGTCCTGTGGGGTGAAGCACATAAAGACCACCCATGCCATCCCCAGACTAATGGTATTGTTGAGAGATGAAACTCTACAATCAAGTTCATGCTACAGGCATTTGCAGATCAGTTTAAGAGGGAGTGGGACAAATATTTGCCCTATCTGTTGTTTGCTTACAGAGAAGTTCCCCAGGATTCCACAGGTTTTTCACCCTTTGAGTTGCTGTATGGGCATAGGGTGAGGGGACCTCTAGATTTAATTTGAGATGAGTGGGAAGGTGAGTGCAAGTCTCACAAGGAGTCTTTTGTGGCATACATCCTAAACCTCAGGACAAGACTCGGAGAACTAATGGGCTTGGCCCAGGAGAACCTGGCAGAAGCCCAACAACAGAAAAAGGCGTGGTATGACAGGAATGCTTGCAATAGAGAGTATACTTTGGGGCAGCAGGTAATGGTTCTCATTCCTGTCAGACACAACAAGCTGCGAGCAGCTTGGGAGGAACCTTACAAGATGGTAAGAAAGGTAAGTGATGTTAACTACGTGGTGGAACTGCTAGGCAGAAGGCACGTGCACAAACTGTACCATGTTAACATGATGAAACCTTACCAAGACAAGGAGACCCTTGTGCTGAGCATCTGCAGTGGATTGCAGGAGGAGTCTGAGGGAGATCTGGGGACTATTCTCCTCACTGAGGCTTGGGCTGACACCTCAGTGGAAGGGGTAGCAATGTCCCAGCAGCTATCTCCTACCTAGGGTCAAGAAATCCAAGCTGTGTTGCAGGAATCTGGGGACATGCTCACTGGGAAACCAGATTGCACCCACCTGGTGCAGCACCAGGTGGGCACAGGACCCCAAAGGTCTATTAGGCAGGCCCCTTATAGAGTGCCTGAGAGAGTCAAACAGACTCTGAGGGAGGAGGTACAGGAGATGTTGGAACTAGGGGTGATTCAAGAGTCCAACAATCCCTGAGCCTCCCCAGTGGTACTGGTGCCAAAGAGGGATGGCAGCACCAGGTTCTTTGTGGACTACAGGAAATTAAATAGTCACACAGAGTCGGATGCTTACCCCATGCCTAGGACAGATGAGGCCCTAGAGCAGCTGGGTCGGCTAAGTATCTTACAAAAAGTGATCTTACCAAGGGTTACTGGCAGGTGCCCTTTACTCCCAGTGCTAGAGAGAAGTCAGCCTTTCTGACTCCTTTTGGCTTGTATTAGTTCACAAAGATGCCCTTTGGGATGAAGAAAGACCCAGCAACTTTCCAGAGGCTGGTAGATCATATCTTAGCAGGAGCAGGAGGGTTTTCCCTTGCTTACCTAGATGATATTGTCATCTACAGCCATTCCTGGCAAGAGCACCTTCAGCATGTCCAGGAGGTGCCGGGCAGACTACAGATGGCAGGGTTGACCATTAAGCTGAGCAAATGTCAGGTGGGTATGGCAGAGGTCTCCTACCTAGGACATAGACTGGTGAGTGGTAAGATAAGTCCAGAACATGCCAAAGTGGAAACTATTCAGGCATGGCCTGCACCTATTACTAAAAAGCAGGTGAGGGAATTTTTCGGGACAACAGGGTACTACAGAAAGTTTGTCCCCAGTTATAGTACCATAGCTGCTCCCCTCACAGACCTGACAAGGAAGAATAGGCCAGATAAGGTAGTGTGGACCCCGGCATGTGAGCAGGCATTCCAGAAGTTTAAAGAAGCTTTGGGAGGACCCTCTGTGTTAGGCAGTCCAGATTACAGCAAATAATTTGTTGTGCAGGTGGATGCTTCAAACCATGGGGTGGGGGCTGTACTTATCCAGATTTCTTCAGAGGGAAAAGAGCACCCAGTGGTTTATCTCAGTCATAGGCTCCAACCCAGGGAGGAATGCTATGCAGCTGTAGAAAATGAATGTCTAGCCATAGTGTAAGCACTGCAGAAACTTCAGCCTTATCTGTATGGAAGCAAATTCACTGTTATGACAGATCACAACCCCCTAACATGGTTAAACAGAGCCAGCTAGCAAAATGCCAAGTTGCTAAGATGGAGCCTGGGGTTGCAAGCATAAAATATGTCAGTGCAGCACCACAGTGGAAGTAGCAATGCTGATGCAGATGGGCTCTTAAGACATGGAATTGTGTAGGTATACTCAGATAGACCTGACCCTCTCAAGCAGCGTTTCTCAAGGGTCACTTGAAAAACTAGCTTGAGTTCTCTGGGGGGGATGTGAAGGCTGCCAGCCTAGCCAGATGGGATGTTCTACATAATTCTAATTGTAAATATGAATGTTGAATTACAGGCTTGTTTTCTTAAATGAAAGAATATGCCATGAAATATTCAACTCAAAACAATATAGCAACATTGCACTCTGCTGTAAAGAAAGCTAAGTCAAGCATTTCTTGCCTGTCCTTTGAAACTGAAATTATTTCATGACTGTCTTTGATGTTTACAGTTCGGCTCTGGCCAGGCTAGATGAAGGCTTCTTGCCTATTGTTTTAAGGCAAAAGGTAATGACCAGAATTTACATGTGGAATGTCCATATTGCCCTGGTTTCTGCCTAGGTGTAAAATAATGTAAATGCAGTTTCTGTCAGCTTGGGAACACCAGGAAAGTGTAAAAAATGATGTAATGGGAATCAGGACTGCAAAAGCAATTTAAACAGAGACAATCAGAAGGCATTAAGCATTTTTGTCTTGAACATCCAACTCACAGCACTGTCTTGCTCATATGTAAGTTATATTAGACTTGTGTTTTCTTTTAGAAATAGCTAGGAACCAGAAAGATTAGACTAAGTGTTTTTCTATGATGTCAGAACTATACTACTTATTTATTGTAAATATTTCTGTGTGATCTCTGAATTCCTGACTAGCACTGTTTTGTAGAATGTATTGTCTTGTCTTTTTAATTATTTATTATTAAATATTTTAAAACCTTTCAACTGTGGCTGCTTTGTGTAGAGATAATTTAAGCTCTAGAGTACATTGCATATTTATAGGGTTCACTGACAAGTCACTTTAAATAAGCCTTGACTGTTTAGTCACAACTACTAATTGGATGAAAATATTGCACAGTAAAAATTGTAAGTATTAGTGGGTGGTGGCAAGTGGAACTACTGTATAGTCTGGGAGAAAGGGCACAGCTGGAGAAACTGTGCCAGCCTTCTCCAGGAGTATCTGTGTGGTTGTATTAACTCTTCTCAAAGTGAATGTGTGTGTGTGTGTGTGTGTGTGTGTGTGTGTGTGTGTGTGTGTGTGTGTGTGTGTGTGTGTGTGTGTGTGTGTGACATGAAGCAATGGTTGGACAGAGAGAGTACTAGAGGGTTTAGCTTGCCCACTAAGCTGAGATATGGACCCCATAGCTGTGCCAGTGGGGAGTCTTATTGGGAACCTGGAGAGCAAGGGAGTGACCAGCCCCGGACTGACTGTGATCTCTGTGTGCTCTTAAGGGAAATTGCACTTTACTGTGTGTATTTGTTATCCTTTCCTCATATATGAGATGCCCTCTCTGGTGTTAGTGGTGAGGATTGAGGCTCCATGATTGCTGGGCCAGGGCACGGGCATCACAATAGTATATAAACTTTGGCAATGAACCTTAGTCCTTTTAGCATATTGAGTAATATTACATGTGATACAGAGTCAAAGGCCTTAATAAGGCCTTTGTCTCTGTATCACATGTAATATTACCCAATATCACATGTAATATTGAGTAATATTACATGTGATTCAGAGACAAAGGCCTCATTAATTACAGTGTAGACCACACCCATCTCTGCTATTATCCAGTAACAGAACAGTATGAGGTTTGAGTGGCAGCTAATTTCTGCAATGGAATCCTTCTGATTTGGATTTCATATCTGGATTTATTTTGTAAAGGTTTGAATTCATTATTTCAGATTATTCTCTACTCCATTGTTGACCACTTACATATTGTTTAATCGGCAGCCATCTTTATTGTTTCTGTTACCTCCTTTGAACAAGGGAGTGACTGAATCAGTTTCCCAGTCATATTGTACTTTCATGCTATCTACAGATTTGTTAAAAGTGCCAAAGAATGGTTCTGCCTAGATAGTGGGTAGGATTTTTTATACTGTGACATTTATCATATCTGTGGTGCATGTTCTGTTTGTCTGCAAGCTGATCATTTCATTTTCTTTACTTTGACCATCTTCTCTGGCTCATCTGTATACTTCTAAACTCTGTCTTCCTTCTACCCCTCTCAGCATTGTACCCTCCCCTTTTTTCAGTCATGAATACTGAAAAAAATAACTCATTTAGTACGTCAACAATACCCTTATCACCCCTAACCTCCCATCCAGCCTCAATCAATCTGCTTAGGTTGATGTCCCACTTTTTCCCTATCTGATAGGCACCTGAATCCTATTTAATCATTTACACCCCCTCCCGCACTGGGCTAGTTTTCTGTCTGCCCTTGGTGTTTCTCAGCTGTTGAGTCATTTCATTTGTGCCTTCATGCTGACTTGCTTTTTTCCTACTGTCTTTTCTACTTCTTTATAACATTTAACTCATTCATAACTGTCTGCACTCTGTTAATGAGGTGTCATATTCATGTCTGCTAGAAGACTTGTGGACAACTACCTGGAGCTTTGAGTCATAGTTAAATTTTTAAGAGCAAAAAATATTTTAACTTCAATAAATAAAATATAAAGCGGCTTTTATTTTGTTTGTTAAGTTAGTGGAAGCTAGATTAAGAAGGGACATGATGATTAGTGAACAGCAGTATGGTTTCATGCCGGGCAAGAGCACTACAGATGCGATGTTTGCTTTGAGAGTGTTGATGGAGAAGTACAGAGAATGTCAGAAGGAGTTGCATTGTGTTTTTGTAGACTTAGAGAAAGCATATGACACGGTGCCTAGAGAGGAGTTGTGGTATTGTATGAGGAAGTCAGGAGTGTCAGAGAAGTATATAAGAGTGGTATAGGATATGTACAAGGGCAGTGTGACAGCGGTGAGGTCTGCGGTATGAGTGACGGATGCGTTTAAGGTGGAGGTGGGGTTACATCAAGGATCAGCTCTGAGCCCTTTCTTATTTGCAATGGTGATGGACAGGTTGACAGAAGAGATCAGACAGGAGTCCCCATGGCCTATGATGTTTGCAGATGACATTGTGATCTGTAGTGAGTGTAGGGAACAGGTGGAGGAGACCCTGGAGAGATGGAGATATGCTCTAGAGAGAAGAGGAATGAAGGTCATTAGGACTAAGACAGAATATATGTGTGTGAATGAGAGGGAGGATAGAAGAATGGTGAGGATGCAAGGAGTAGAGGTGGTGAAGGTGTTTGAGTTTAAATACTTGGAGTCACTAGTTCAGAGTAACGGTGAGTGTGGAAGAGAGGTGAAGAAGAGAGTACAGGCAGGATGGAGTGGTGGAGAAGAGTGTCAGGAGTGATTTGTGACAGACGAGTACCTGTAAGAGTGAAAGGGAAGGTCTATAAGAGGGTAGTGCGACCAGCTATGTTATATGGGTTGGAGACAGTAGCATTAACAAAAAGGTAGGAGTTTGAGCTGGATGTGGCAGAGTTAAATATTTTAAGATTTGCACTGGGTGTGACGAGGGTGGACAGAATTAGGAATAAGTATATTAGAGGGTCAGCCCAGGTTGGAAGGTTTGGAAACAAAGCCAGAGAGGCAAGGTTACATTGGTTTGGACATGTGCTGAGGAGGGATGTTGAGTACATTGGGAAAAAGATGCTAAGGATGAAGCAACGAGGTAACAGGAAAAGAAGAAGGCCTAAGATAAGGTTTATGGATGTGGTGAGAGAGGACATGCAGGTGGTTGGTGTGACAGAGCAAGATTCAGAGGACAGGAAGAAATGGAAACAGGTGATCTAATGTGGTGACCCCTAACGGGAACAGCCGAAAGAAGATGATGATGATGTTAAGCTTTTATAATTTAATCACATTTTAGTTACGTTTGTTTCGCATTGAATGCACTACATTCAATGGCAAAATTAAGATACATTGTTAATATAGTGCTGTGTGATCTACTTTTGAACAGTTATATGATTCATTGTGAGAAAGCAGATCATAAAACTACCATTGCAAACATGGAATGGAGCACAGTACACAAAGCGTTGTAGGGATAAATGATTTTATTCTCCTTACTCCTGATTACAGTCTTAACCTCCCTGATCAAACACATTAGTTTCATTCTAAGTTTTACATTCCTTATTTTTGATAAATATCTTTGCATACCTTTTAGAAAGTTGTCTCAGAATCTTATCTACAGGTTATTTTGTGCTCTACTTCTCCACATTAGCCTAACGTAGCCTAAGTCCTTCAGTACGTTCACTCCTTGTGGCTGTTTGTCCATCCTGTGTAGCCCTATGCTGCTGCCTTTTCTCCTCTTGAGTGACAGTTGTCGTTCCTAATGCAAATCATAGCATAACATCATCACCGTTTGCCAGAGGAGATCTCACCTCCACATCTTTTGTCCTCATTCCATTTGAAATATCTCCCATGTGATTTTAGCATAACTTAACTGTATCATTTATACAGATGATGTTGTAATTACATATGCTGTCTCACATGAAAATATCATTACAAAAGGCTTACAACATGACTTTGTGCACCTTTGATACTGATTAACTACTAACAGGCTAGTCATAATTATCTAAAAATAAATAAATAAATAAATAAAATAACAGAAATGTGTTTGAAACCTCAGAATATATTAAATTACCTATGATATCATTAACATCAACCCCACAAACATACCACTGCCAGTTATCCCTCCCTCTAAATATTTAAGAGTCACTTTAGGCCATTATTTATCATTTATTGCATACACACACACACACACACACACACACACACACACACACACACACACACACACACACACACACACACACACACAACTAGCCATCAGCAAAGTACTGAGGCAGCATAACATTTCATACAGAATTCCTAATCTTACCCCAAATGCCAGATGAGCATTTGCTCTTAACGGAATATTACCCAGGCTTGAATATGGCTTACCCTTCACATCACCCTCTTTGGAATACTTTTGGACTACAGGCAACAAATAAAATAACCAGGATTCATTTGTCTGGGTAGTAGAACTGCCTCACTCCATCACAATAAGTAAATAATAGCTTCCCATCATAGCGAAAGCATCAGTATTTATTCACATGTGCATATGAACTACTGCATGGCAGATACTGCCCACCTCTGCAATGTAATCTGACTGTCCAAGACTAATCCAGTGCTCAGTGATTCCCTGAAGAAATTGTTCCCTTACAAACTTTTAAATTACTGAAAAAGTTTTTAGTAAAATTGCACTGGCCTGCTCATGTAATGTCTCAGATAATATCAGACAAATTCACAATGTAGTCATGTTCAAGCAGAGGCTAAGAGACCATATGCTCAAGGAGAATAAATGTACACTATTTACAAATCCTGACCAAGTAACACATGCAATGAGCTTCAGACCTGTGTGCACCTGCAACTAGAAATGACAGCTAAATCATGCTAAGACTATCCTTTGTTGCACATTGCACCTAAAATTATCTCTACTCATTTAGACTCTTTTGAGAAAAAATTTACTTTGCATGCATATTTATTTAATAATATCTATGCTCTTCTTTAACTAAATTATTTCAATGCATGTGTTCAATTAAAACATATGTATATTGGTTAAATGTCCAGGTCTATATCATAAGAGCGAATCACACAAATTGCGAATGCTCATAATATCAAACCTACCGGACCTCGAAGTGCTTTTTCTGAGATTGCGGTACAGTGAAGAATGGGAATGGGATATTTAACCTTTCCTCACTGTAGTGTGATCTCAGAGATGGAATATATATTTAGCGGGGGGTGTGAGGGACGCAGCCTCCCACAATAGGAAGTTCAAGGTCTGGTATGTTCGATATTATGGGGGTTCACAAGTTGTGCGATTCGCTCATATGATATAGACCCAAATGTTCATGCTTTGCTCCATATTTAACCTGTGTTTTAGTTATGACTATGTTTGGTTGCAAATTCAACTTGTATTTTTTGTTGTCATTGTTTTGTTGTCTCTACCTTCTTTGTTAAGGTTGGACTGAAAAGGGTCTATGGTCGAATGCACTTACTAATTAACGTATGTAGTAAAAAAAATACAATATGAAGGATAGATGTTAGACATTTTAGGCGATGAGAGTAAATACAGTAGAATTTAATTAAATTAAGTTAACATTGCCTACAAAAAGATATATGTGTCTTTAAATGATTTACTTTTAGAAGGTTTTATTGACAGGGACACTTTTTCTTTCCTTCATGTAATAAAAACAAGGGTTCCTTCTATTTTTGGAATCCCAAAGATACATAAAGATGTCTATAATCCCCCCTTAGGCCTATTGTATCAGCTGATGGTTCGGTCCCAACCCCGCTTGCTAAATACATTGATTGTAAATTAAAGAATTTATCATTGAATGGGGCTAGTATTATTAAAAATTCCTGGGATTTGTTATAAAAAATCAATAATATCCTGTATTCAGAGGATCTAATGTTTATAAGTGTGGAATTACTTTGTATGTCAGAGTGCTTTTTGTACATTCAATAAATATTCTTTGGACTGAGGTCTGAACTGCCTTACCAGTGTCTTTTGTTGTGGTTAGTAAATGCATCAAAAAATAAACTTGCTAATATTGTATACAGACAAATGATTTAGTTGTTAAATTGTTGCCTGATTCATTTTTGATATGGGTTCATGCACCAGCCCACTTATCAAGTAATCTTTATCAAATCTGGTAATACTTATGCATAGGTTCTCATTTTCCTGGTGGCGTCGTGCACCAAATAAAAACATTCTTCATTAGTCTCCATCATGATCCTCTCCAGTTGAACTATGTGTGAAGAAACTAACATGGACTGAGAACAGTGAGATGTCCAGTAAATGCCACCTTAATCTTCTGATCCCAGCTCTTAAACCAGTCTAGACACAGACTCTCCTCTCCACTGATGTGTCCAGACAGCAGCAGTTTGATTCTCTGCTTCGCCACTCATATATTGGCCTGATCTCCTGTTTTTATTTTCTTCCACCATCACGTCAAAAGCTCTCTTATGTAAAGCATCAGTCACCCCAATCTGTTTTAATGTTATTCTGGGATACAGCAGCCTTGAATTTTCATTTCTCAGACCATCTTTTACTTTTTCATAGCGTCTGTGATGTTGGCAGTCACCACATTGTAAGACTTTTGCATTGCATATCATTATTACTAAATATTACATCAACACATGGAACTCATTGCACTGATAATCATGGAAATTGTGTTTTTTCTCTTCTCAAAAAAGAAGAAAACTGGCCCTGGGTGTAGTGTTTGTGGGTGTGTGTGGAGGGTTACAATCTCCACATTCTCCACTAATGTATATAGCCATAATCCAGGTCAATATGTTTCCCAAACAACCCCTTTGCTGCCTGTTCCCTTCTCCATCCTACCTTCTCTCTTTCTGAATGCTCTTTATGCTTACTTTTTCTTTCCCACAGTGACTTTATTATGACTTATGAAAGTTACTTTTATTGTGTGCAATCTATCACACTCATTTAGACTGCCCCACACCAGGCTATCATCATATAAATAACAATAGCTAAACTCAATTTTAATGTTTTTTGAGGGGACCCATTCCCTCTGCATCCCAGTTCTACGTGACCTGCCCACACATCCCTGTTTGTTTAATATACTAAATCTAAAGTTGCTCCATCTTGTAGAAAAAGTCATGAAGTCTTTAATCTGATTATTTAGAGATCAGTGGTGTGGCAGCAGATGTCTCACACCAAGCAGTGCTCGGAGACTGTTAAATTCTTTTAGTTTACTTCTTACAACTAAAGCTGTAATCAGTAATTTAGGCATTCAGACCTTGAAGTTGATATTGCCAATTAGATACCAATTTCCATCTTGCTTTATCATTTCCTCAAACTGCTGTTCATATGATTCTGTGTTACTTTTCTAGTTCTCCTTCCTCAGATGAAAGGTTCAGCAATGTCTACATAAATTTCAATCTTCTCTTTGAGCAAAGGTGCCCTCTTTTACTAAGCTGTACACTAACCTAAAGATAAAGTTATTCTAGTTCTCATACTGTCCAACTGCTGCACACATGCCTTATCTATTCTCCC
Organism: Protopterus annectens; assembly: GCF_019279795.1. NCBI lineage: Eukaryota > Metazoa > Chordata > Ceratodontiformes > Protopteridae > Protopterus > Protopterus annectens. The sequence continues at coordinate 1,714,878,869 of NC_056726.1, read as the reverse complement.
TTACCCACCTGCAGCCTTGCAATGTAATCTATAATACTTAGCTTCCTTACTGTAATGGCTTCAGGCAGTAGAAAGACCTCTGAGACAGCCATCCTTGAGCAACCTTTGGTGTAGAGGATAATTTTTACACTGTTTGTGCAGCCAGCTCACTGATGCTCACTTAAACAATAACATGGACAGTGAGTCCTCCCATACTTACTACCTTTCTTAATCCTTCACTATATTGGGCAAGACTATCACTATCATCACTGAAACCAAATCTACCTTGCTGCAAGATTTTGCTCATCTTGTTAAAATAATTGCTCATTAGTAATACCTTGCTTATATCCATATCCCACCCCTACCACCCATTAAGGAAACCACCATCAAAAACTACTGCAAAGCCAACTTCATGCTTCTTAAGACAGAAGTGGCAAACTTCACAACAACCATGCAGACGGAAAATTGAGGTACGACTGCTGAATCTTACACAAATGCACTGTATAAGCACATACACAAGTGCATGGATTGTGCCATGCTATCCTCCAAAAAAAAGGAAGCCAATCTGGTGGTCCCCTGCCATAAATAAACTCTACAAAAAAGAGTAAAATTCCAAGATTGGAAGAACTTCCTGGTCAGCCTCAGAAACAAGCTAAGATCCCTCATAAAATCCTTCAAAGACAGTTATGAAAATAAAATTGCCACTGATTCCAAAGACAACCACAAAGCATTCTACAGCTATAAACAATTGTATCCACTCTCTGTTTGCTGCTCAATATGAAAGGATTCACTTCTCTCCACTGTTATTCCACAACACTCGTTTAATGAATATAACACATGAATAAATAAAGTTAAGCGCTTTCATCTATACCAAAGTAGACTTCATCAGAACACTTCCATTTAATAAATGCTAGCTTTTATAGTTACTACTAACCAATCCGAACTGTCAGTTAGTATGTATCAATAAATCAATTAAATATTTAAAGTGCATTGTGCCCAGTTAACATCCAATTACATCTAGTGAACCATTCTCATAGTGTGCCTTTAAAATAATGCTGCTCCATTGCAACTTGATTAAACCGTTATTAAACAGAATAAAACTACCTATATATACATATTCATTTGACGAAGTTTTAAAAAAAAAAACATTTAAAAATGAATATCTTTAAAAGAAAAGCATATAAAAATGTATTGACTCAAGTCCATATTGGATGGTCTATGCTGAACTCTTAATACAAATATTCATAAAATAAAATTGAATGCACATTTACTTAATAAGCATTCTCTAAAATTGGCTTAATGGAAATACTATCATTTAACCCAGAGTATACTGATGCGTTTAACATAATCTGCCATCTAGTTTCCCTTTCTCCTAACTTTTTACGTATATTACCACCCCTAGGGTTGATTTTAATACACTCTAAAATTCCAAGTTTAAAAGTGTCTCAGGTTGTGCTATCATTAAGATGTCTATGCAAAACATTTTTCGTATCCTTTTTTCTAATACAGTACCCATGGTCATATATTCGATTCCTGAGGCACCTGTCTGTCTTACCCACATAGTAAGATGGGCACTTTGTGCACTTAGCTAAATATATGACATGTTGGGTATGACAATTACCTTTCCTGAATCTAACCACCGTTTTGTTTGTGTCTTCCATTATGAGAGATGATATCTGTAATATCTCACTACACTGGTTACACTGTCCACATTTACGGGTACCCTCTTCCATACCTGTATCAGTCACTTTTAATATTTTACTTTCTAATTCACTTTTTAGATTATTAGCAGTTTTGGAAATAAATGTAGGATATTCACCTGCCAATTTATACACAGCATCATCAGATTTCATTATATCCGAGTTGGCCTCCACTATTTTACGCATTTCTTTTACACAGGGTCCATATTGGAATATACATGCTCTACAAAAATTGGTGTCACCTTCTCCTTCCATTCCACTAACTATATTAAAGGTTCTAGTGCACCCAGTACCTAATAGGGGGTTATATTTTTTGCCCCATTCACTTTTAACATATCTTTTAGTGTCCTCTATTAAATGAGAGGGGTAACCTCTGTCCTTAAATATATTCCCTATTTTATCCAATTCCTCTGTCATGTCCCTATAATCTGAGGTCATTCTTGCTGCTCTAATATACTGACCTTTGATGATACTGTGTTTTTGGCTGTAGGGGTAACAACTGGAATACTCCAAGTATGAGTTTTTTCATTAGTTGGAGGATGGATTCACTCTTCTTCCAACATCTCAGGATATGTAGAGGTCGTTCTTAACTTTTAATAATAAATTTCCTTCATTTTACCACTCTGCTCGGCTTTGTTATTTGGAAGACCAGGTTGGCGTTTCAAGACACTTAGGGGCACAGTGTTCTATTTTACTTAGTTCTGTTCCAGAGAAAGGGAAGTCTCTGGGATACATACCTGTCTCTCAAGCAAGTCTTATTTATATCACAGGCAAGGTTTAAGTCTTTAGAACAGGTAGTTCTGGTGCTGTTTATTTTGCAGATATGTAGGAGGTCATCTTGTATTGAGTTAGGTTAGGAAGGAACTCTGATTCACATGGATGGGGATCCTTTTCCAGAGATGGGGCAGTCTCTTGGATACATACCTGTCTCTCCATCAGGTCCTTTTTATATCACAGGCAAGGTTTAAGTCTTTAGAATAGGTAATTCTGGTGCTGTTTATTTTGCGGATATGCAGGAGGTCCATCAGAGTGAGGTCTGACAATGGCTTGCATGCCAGGCATAGATCTCCCCTCAACAGCCTGTAGGAGTCAGAATACAGGGATAGAACCCTGAGGTGGTCTGCACAGGACATGTTACTTACACCCTGTATTCTTTTAGTGAAGAACTTCTGTGGACATTCCAATTAGGTTCATAGGTTGGTACTAGGCTATCGGCCCTAGGGCCTGTACAAGCCCAGCCATAACAATTCCCTGGCTACTTCTTCCCACACTATGTACTTCCCTGGACCCCTGTCTATTGTTGAATATGCCTTGTTAGGTACATACCAAAGGGGACATTGTACTCAGTGATAGGTTTGATGAATGCCGATACCTTTGTTTATAAGTTGCACAACATAGAATGATTTCCTAAAATGATTTCCTCATTACTGTAGACACATGACAGTCAAAGGCTGGATTACTGTCTATGTGTGTCCTAAAGTCCCTGAACACTGGATCAACTCTTAGGGGTGTGTTGTCAATATGATAGTTATTGGGGTGGATGACTTCCTGAAGGATACAATTATGCATTTCTAGTAATTTAGTTTTAGTCCATCACTCTGGCACCAGTTGTTTGAATATGTCAGCCCTTCTTGGAGAACATTTGCATCGATGGGCGATTCAATGGCAGCTCCTAATTTGCAATCATCTGCAAATTTAGTCAGCCAGAAGCCTTGACTTCAGGGAAGTAAATGCAAAAAGGAGTGGTCCCAGGATCAATCCCTGATGGACTCTGCTTGTGACAGGCCCCTTTTTAGAGGTGGACTCCCCAATTCTAACTTTCTGGGTCCTGTCTGTGAGCCAGCTGGCTATCCACTGGGTGACATAAGGGTTTGTACCTAACCTCTTAAGTTCATCAACAATGTCTGAGTGGAGGATTGTGTCAAATGCCTTGTCCAGGTCAAGGTAGGTAGTATGAACCATTTTGTCCTCATCTATTGGTTTGCTGATCTTCTCAAAGAAATCCACCAAGTTGAGTAAGCATGACACCTTTGTGCAGAGGGATGACTGTTGCTGTTCTCCATTCATGAGGCATGAACCCTGTTTGGAGGCTACAATTAAATAGCAATTCCAAAGAGTCTGATAGATCATATTTCATGCTATTTAATAGGCATCCTGGGATATTGTCTGGGCCCATTGACACAATGTTCTTGGCCTTAGAGAGAGCATGAAAGACCTGTTCCTTAGTGATAGCAAGAGTTATATTTGATGGTATTTCCTGAGGGAAGGTTGATGGGGAGAGAGGGGTAAAGTTGGAGCTGAATTTGTCTACCAGTAGGATTGCTGCATCTTCTGGCTCAGTATAGGCGGCTCCATTTACAATGAGCTCTGCACACAATTGTGTACAGCCCTTGAAGTTGCAGACATAGCTACAGAATGCCTAGTGGTTGTTTTTGACTCGGGAGGAGAAATTTCCTCTCAGGTTTGGCTTTGGTAGATTTTATTTTTCCTTTGAGTTGTTTGTTTAGTTTGATGAGAGTATTTTTATCCTGCTGGATGCTGCACCTTCTAATTTTTGCCATGATTTTTCTTCCTTCTGCTGTGCAGCCTATTGATATTGTGATTCTACCAGGGTGTTTTTTTTTCATTAGTTCTGTACTATTTCCTGGTGGGTATAGTTGCCTCTATGCAGCTATTAACATGCTTGTTTAGGGTTTCTGTGAACAGTTCTGTGCAGGCAGCATTGTTCTCAGGATTTATGGGGGCTTGAAATTTTGTCAGGTTATCAAATAATAGGAAGTAGGAAGTTTTATTTATTCATTTATTTATTTATTTCAGTTTGATGACCGGGGGGGGGGGTCCACTGGGCTCAGGAGCCGATTTTCAGTGGAGGCCCGGGGAGAAAAGCTCCAATATTACATAGTAAACATTAGATTTTCAGATTAAAGTAACAATTCAGGATGCAGATACATAAGATAAGCAAAATACAGTTAATATAGAGGGTGTAGATACATTATAAAATCAGAGACATGAACTGGTAAATTGGTAAAGCTCCACATTACATAGTAGACGTTACATTTTCAGATTAAAGTTACCATTCATGATTCAGGCATGAACTGGTACATTGGTAAAGCTCCACATTACATAGTAAACATTAAACATTTAGATTACAGTGCCCTTCAAGATGCAGATACATAAGATAAGCAAGTTACAGTTAATATTGAGGGTGCAGATACATTATAAAATCCAAGACATGAACTGGTACATTGGTAACTTCGCATATAAGTCATATGTTGAGAGGAAAAAATTCCAGTGGTTGTATAGAAAATGTGTCTTGTTTGGGTAGTTATGAAAGAACAGGTACAAATGATAGGGAAAGGAGAACAGGGGGAGCAAACTATGTACAATATATACAAAAAGTATGTGAGATAACACTGAAGAGTGAGTCATTTCTAGAGAAGTTAAGTAGTAGGCAAAGAGGAAGTAGGGAAAATATGATTTAGAATGCAGAGAGAAGAAGGCTAGGTGGGTAAGGTGCAATTGCAACCTTACAATTGCAAATGCAAGTTAGCCTGTAGGAAAAATTTGGGGGGTTCCTTTTTTTTTTAAAAATTAAAAAAATTCCAGGGTTAAAGCGGGGTTCCAAGGTTTTTATTTTTAAATTTCCAAAAGAAAAAACCAAAAAAAAATTTTGTGGGTTTTGGAAAACCCTTTAAAAACCCCCAAAAAAGAACTAAGAAATCCTAGAGCAGCTGGGTCGGGCTAAGTATCTTACAAAAAGTGATCTTACCAAGGGTTACTGGCAGGTGCCCTTTACTCCCAGTGCTAGAGAGAAGTCAGCCTTTCTGACTCCTTTTGGCTTGTATTAGTTCACAAAGATGCCCTTTGGGATGAAGAAAGACCCAGCAACTTTCCAGAGGCTGGTAGATCATATCTTAGCAGGAGCAGGAGGGTTTTCCCTTGCTTACCTAGATGATATTGTCATCTACAGCCATTCCTGGCAAGAGCACCTTCAGCATGTCCAGGAGGTGCCGGGCAGACTACAGATGGCAGGGTTGACCATTAAGCTGAGCAAATGTCAGGTGGGTATGGCAGAGGTCTCCTACCTAGGACATAGACTGGTGAGTGGTAAGATAAGTCCAGAACATGCCAAAGTGGAAACTATTCAGGCATGGCCTGCACCTATTACTAAAAAGCAGGTGAGGGAATTTTTCGGGACAACAGGGTACTACAGAAAGTTTGTCCCCAGTTATAGTACCATAGCTGCTCCCCTCACAGACCTGACAAGGAAGAATAGGCCAGATAAGGTAGTGTGGACCCCGGCATGTGAGCAGGCATTCCAGAAGTTTAAAGAAGCTTTGGGAGGACCCTCTGTGTTAGGCAGTCCAGATTACAGCAAATAATTTGTTGTGCAGGTGGATGCTTCAAACCATGGGGTGGGGGCTGTACTTATCCAGATTTCTTCAGAGGGAAAAGAGCACCCAGTGGTTTATCTCAGTCATAGGCTCCAACCCAGGAAGGAATGCTATGCAGCTGTAGAAAATGAATGTCTAGCCATAGTGTAAGCACTGCAGAAACTTCAGCCTTATCTGTATGGAAGCAAATTCACTGTTATGACAGATCACAACCCCCTAACATGGTTAAACAGAGCCAGCTAGCAAAATGCCAAGTTGCTAAGATGGAGCCTGAGGTTGCAAGCATAAAATATGTCAGTGCAGCACCACAGTGGAAGTAGCAATGCTGATGCAGATGGGCTCTTAAGACATGGAATTGTGTAGGTATACTCAGATAGACCTGACCCTCTCAAGCAGCGTTTCTCAAGGGTCACTTGAAAAACTAGCTTGAGTTCTCTGGGGGGGATGTGAAGGCTGCTAGCCTAGCCAGATGGGATGTTCTACATAATTCTAATTGTAAATATGAATGTTGAATTACAGGCTTGTTTTCTTAAATGAAAGAATATGCCATGAAATATTCAACTCAAAACAATATAGCAACATTGCACTCTGCTGTAAAGAAAGCTAAGTCAAGCATTTCTTGCCTGTCCTTTGAAACTGAAATTATTTCATGACTGTCTTTGATGTTTACAGTTCGGCTCTAGCCAGGCTAGATGAAGGCTTCTTGCCTATTGTTTTAAGGCAAAAGGTAATGACCAGAATTTACATGTGGAATGTCCATATTGCCCTGGTTTCTGCCTAGGTGTAAAATAATGTAAATGCAGTTTCTGTCAGCTTGGGAACACCAGGAAAGTGTAAAAAATGATGTAATGGGAATCAGGACTGCAAAAGCAATTTAAACAGAGACAATCAGAAGGCATTAAGCATTTTTGTCTTGAACATCCAACTCACAGCACTGTCTTGCTCATATGTAAGTTATATTAGACTTGTGTTTTCTTTTAGAAATAGCTAGGAACCAGAAAGATTAGACTAAGTGTTTTTCTATGATGTCAGAACTATACTACTTATTTATTGTAAATATTTCTGTGTGATCTCTGAATTCCTGACTAGCACTGTTTTGTAGAATGTATTGTCTTGTCTTTTTAATTATTTATTATTAAATATTTTAAAACCTTTCAACTGTGGCTGCTTTGTGTAGAGATAATTTAAGCTCTAGAGTACATTGCATATTTATAGGGTTCACTGACAAGTCACTTTAAATAAGCCTTGACTGTTTAGTCACAACTACTAATTGGATGAAAATATTGCACAGTAAAAATTGTAAGTATTAGTGGGTGGTGGCAAGTGGAACTACTGTATAGTCTGGGAGAAAGGGCACAGCTGGAGAAACTGTGCCAGCCTTCCCCAGGAGTATCTGTGTGGTTGTATTAACTCTTCTCAAAGTGAATGTGTGTGTGTGTGTGTGTGTGTGTGTGTGTGTGCGCGCGCGCGTGTGTGTGTGTGTGTGTGTGTGTGTGTGTGTGTGTGACATGAAGCAATGGTTGGACAGAGAGAGTACTAGAGGGTTTAGCTTGCCCACTAAGCTGAGATATGGACCCCATAGCTGTGCCAGTGGGGAGTCTTATTGGGAACCTGGAGAGCAAGGGAGTGACCAGCCCCGGACTGACTGTGATCTCTGTGTGCTCTTAAGGGAAATTGCACTTTACTGTGTGTATTTGTTATCCTTTCCTCATATATGAGATGCCCTCTCTGGTGTTAGTGGTGAAGATTGAGGCTCCATGATTGCTGGGCCAGGGCACGGGCATCACAATAGTATATAAACTTTGGCAATGAACCTTAGTCCTTTTAGCATATTGAGTAATATTACATGTGATACAGAGTCAAAGGCCTTAATAAGGCCTTTGTCTCTGTATCACATGTAATATTACTCAATATCACATGTAATATTGAGTAATATTACATGTGATTCAGAGACAAAGGCCTCATTAATTACAGGGTAGACCACACCCATCTCTGCTATTATCCAGTAACAGAACATTATGAGGTTTGAGTGGCAGCTAATTTCTGCAATGGAATCCTTCTGATTTGGATTTCATATCTGGATTTATTTTGTAAAGGTTTGAATTCATTATTTCAGATTATTCTCTACTCCATTGTTGACCACTTACATATTGTTTAATCGGCAGCCATCTTTATTGTTTCTGTTACCTCCTTTGAACAAGGGAGTGACTGAATCAGTTTCCCAGTCATATTGTACTTTCATGCTATCTACAGATTTGTTAAAAGTGCCAAAGAATGGTTCTGCCTAGATAGTGGGTAGGATTTTTTATACTGTGACATTTATCATATCTGTGGTGCATGTTCTGTTTGTCTGCAAGCTGATCATTTCATTTTCTTTACTTTGACCATCTTCTCTGGCTCATCTGTATACTTCTAAACTCTGTCTTCCTTCTACCCCTCTCAGCATTGTACCCTCCCCTTTTTTCAGTCATGAATACTGAAAAATAACTCATTTAGTACGTCAACAATACCCTTATCACCCCTAACCTCCCATCCAGCCTCAATCAATCTGCTTAGGTTGATGTCCCACTTTTCCTATCTGATAGGCACCTGAATCCTATTTAATCATTTACACCGCTCCCGCACTGGGCTAGTTTTCTGTCTGCCCTTGGTGTTTCTCAGCTGTTGAGTCATTTCATTTGTGCCTTCATGCTGACTTGCTTTTTTCCTACTGTCTTTTCTACTTCTTTATAACATTTAACTCATTCATAACTGTCTGCACTCTGTTAATGAGGTGTCATATTCATGTCTGCTAGAAGACTTGTGGACAACTACCTGGAGCTTTGAGTCATAGTTAAATTTTAAGAGCAAAAAATATTTTAACTTCAATAAATAAAATATAAAGCGGCTTTTATTTTGTTTGTTAAGTTAGTGGAAGCTAGATTAAGAAGGGACATGATGATTAGTGAACAGCAGTATGGTTTCATGCCGGGCAAGAGCACTACAGATGCGATGTTTGCTTTGAGAGTGTTGATGGAGAAGTACAGAGAATGTCAGAAGGAGTTGCATTGTGTTTTTGTAGACTTAGAGAAAGCATATGACACGGTGCCTAGAGAGGAGTTGTGGTATTGTATGAGGAAGTCAGGAGTGTCAGAGAAGTATATAAGAGTGGTATAGGATATGTACAAGGGCAGTGTGACAGCGGTGAGGTCTGCGGTATGAGTGACGGATGCGTTTAAGGTGGAGGTGGGGTTACATCAAGGATCAGCTCTGAGCCCTTTCTTATTTGCAATGGTGATGGACAGGTTGACAGAAGAGATCAGACAGGAGTCCCCATGGCCTATGATGTTTGCAGATGACATTGTGATCTGTAGTGAGTGTAGGGAACAGGTGGAGGAGACCCTGGAGAGATGGAGATATGCTCTAGAGAGAAGAGGAATGAAGGTCATTAGGACTAAGACAGAATATATGTGTGTGAATGAGAGGGAGGATAGAAGAATGGTGAGGATGCAAGGAGAAGAGGTGGTGAAGGTGTTTGAGTTTAAATACTTGGAGTCACTAGTTCAGAGTAACGGTGAGTGTGGAAGAGAGGTGAAGAAGAGAGTACAGGCAGGATGGAGTGGTGGAGAAGAGTGTCAGGAGTGATTTGTGACAGACGAGTACCTGTAAGAGTGAAAGGGAAGGTCTATAAGAGGGTAGTGCGACCAGCTATGTTATATGGGTTGGAGACAGTAGCATTAACAAAAAGGTAGGAGTTTGAGCTGGATGTGGCAGAGTTAAATATTTTAAGATTTGCACTGGGTGTGACGAGGGTGGACAGAATTAGGAATAAGTATATTAGAGGGTCAGCCCAGGTTGGAAGGTTTGGAGACAAAGCCAGAGAGGCAAGGTTACGTTGGTTTGGACATGTGCTGAGGAGGGATGCAGAGTATATTGGGAAAAAAATGCTAAGGATGAAGCTGCCAGGTAACAGGAAAAGAGGAAGGCCTAAGATAAGGTTTATGGATGTGGTGAGAGAAGACATGCAGGTGGTTGGTGTGACAGAGCAAGATGCAGAGGACAGGAAGAAATGGAAACAGTTGATCCACTGTGATGATCCCTAACGGCAGCAGCCGAAAGAAGAAGAAGACAGTAAGATTGACACCCTTTGTTAAGGGCCCTAAGGTAGCTGGCAGGAGTGACTGATGACAATGAAAACTACCTTATAGTCTGGGCAGAAGGGGACATTACTAGTAAACCTGTGCCAGCCTTTCCCAGCTGTGTGTGTGTGTGTGTGTGTGTGTGTGTGTGTGTGTGTGTGTGTGTGTGTGTGTGTGTGTGTGTGTGTGTGTGTGTGTGTGTGTGTGTGTGTGTGTGTGTGTGTGTGTGTGTGTGTGTGTGTGTGTGTGTGTTTTTGTGTGTGTGTGTAAATCAAAATTCAAAGAGTGTGTGTGTCAGCTACTTGAACAGTTATACAAAGCACTGGTTGAACAAAGAGGGTGCTGGAGGTCATGGCTTGATCACTCAGCTGAGATCTCAACTCTATAGCTGTCCCAGTGGGGAGTCTTATTGGGGATCTAGAGATAGAGAGAGAAACCAGCCCTGGACTGACTGTGGTCTCGGTGTGCTCTTAAGGAAAATTGTACCTGATGCAGAGAGCTGTATCTCGAAATATTGTGTGTATACCTGTTATCCTCCCAGTGAATGTATCCCCACTGTTGCCAATGGTGAGGATTGAGGTTCCTTGATTACTGGTTCAGTGGAGGGTAGTCACAGATGATAATAGCTGTCGTGAACTATAATGTTATTTACTGTATGCAGTCTGTCTGAGATGTACCACAAGCTTCTTAAGTGCCTCATTTGAACTTATATACATCTGTTATCTAAGTGGACTGCATATTACTGCTGATGAAACATGGGAAGAACAGAAAGCACATATAAAAGTGGGATAAACTACTACCAAGATGCAGGATAGACTAAAGCTGGTTATGCTCGTATTAAAGCAACACATATGAAAGCTCAGGAGATACAAGAATGAGCTTGTAATAAAATTGTCAGTGGTACAGCAGGTAACATGCTCACTTTTGGTGCAAGAAGACCAGAAGATTATGGGTTTTATTCCCACTCCAGGTCCTTGGATTTCTGGCAATGCAGCATTTTGTGTGCGTGTGTGTGTGTGTGTGTGTGTGTGTGTGTGTGTGTGTGTGTGTGTGTGTGTGTGTGTGTGTGTGTTTGTTTGTGTGTT